>NW_023662928.1:0-10000 GCF_015228065.2 Penaeus monodon
AGTAATGATAATGTTAAGCAAACTCTATTAATATAACTGTACGCAATATTCTTTTTTTTTTGTGTATTTATTTGTATTTTTTTTTATTTTTTCATTATTAATGATTCCGTTTTATTTTTTTATTCTTAATTTTTTTTCAATTTTTAAATTTTGTTTTAATTTTAAATTTATTTTCATTTTATATTGAGTTTAGATTTGAATTTAAGTATATAATAATAAAATATTATATATTATATAATATAATATATTTTATATATATATATATTTAATAAAATGTATATACATATAAAAATATTATAATATATTATATATATATAAATACAATATTAAAATATATAATGAATATTATACTTTTTAAAATTAAATTTTATTTATTATTATATATATATAATTTTAAAATATATAATTTATATAATTATAAAAAATATATATTTTATGTATATAATTTTTTTATTATACATATATTTTTAAAAATAATATATTAATATTAAATTTTTGGGGTGTTGTGTGTGTGTGTGTGTGGTTTTGTTGGTGTGTTGTTGTGGGTGTGTGTGTGTGTGTGTGTGTGAATATGTACATATGTATAAAATATACAACATATAAAAATTTTTAAAAATTTTTAAGATATTTTTATTTTTATTAATATATTTATATATAAATTTAAAATTTTATATATTATTTTAATATTAAATTTTATTTTAATATTATTTTTATTTAATTTTTAATTTTTAATTTTTATATAATAATATATATTTTATATTAATTTAAAAAATTCTTATTTATATATTTTTAATATTATTTTATTTTAAATTATTATTAATACAGATTGGGGTATGTGTGTGTGTGTCACACCATACACACACACACCACACACACCACACCAACCCCACCACACAAACACATTTATAATTTTAAAAATTAAAATTATATATATATTTAAATTATATGTATAAAATAAGATATAAAATATATATATTATATATTATATAATATATATATATATATATAAATATATTTTTTTTATAATTTATATAAAATTATAATATTTTGGTGGATGTTTTAAGTTTTGGGGAATGTGAAGCCAATAGTGTGGCAGCCCAATGTGTCAAGTGTTTTTTGGGTTTCTCGTTTGCCGCTGCCCCTCTGGCACCCGGCAAAAAGGGACACCCGTAAAAGCCTCTCTTGCCATTTTAAGGCCTCTCCTCATCTTGGTTTTTGGGGCAGCGGAAGGGGCCTCAAAAATTTCTCGGCCACCCCGGGTAAATGGGGGGGGGCTTGGGGAGGTGGGGCCCTTGCCCCCTCCTCCCCCCAGATAATTTTCTGGCACAAACCTTAAGAAATGGAATCTGGGGAAATTTTTGTCCCTCCCCCCCAGCAAGCGAGGTGGGTGGGGTACCACTGGGGGGGCAAATGTTTGGGGCGGTGAGAATAGATTAAATTGTCCCACCCTACCCCGGAGGGGCAACCAAACATGAGGCCCGTGGGCAAAGTCCAAGGAACCCCACAGGGTAAGACTTTGTGTCCCACAACCTGCGGACAGACCCCTTTTATTTGAGCCAACGTCGGCGGGGGTGACAGAGGTGGCGACTACCTGGATAGCTCAGATAAGCGATCAGGTAGGCGCTTTGCTGTCGACGGAATTGGAGGGTTAGGAGTGGAGGTGGCTGTCCCCCTAGGTGAGAAGCTCTGACATGATCATTATGGGTGGGTACACCTACTACTGAGGTCGGGCTGTAGTGATGGTAGGAGTGTGCTCATGGGTTACGCCACAGCCGTATCTGACTGATTCACAGTAACTTGAAAACCTGACGACCTGTTTTCGCTGTGGGAATTCTTCAAGCGCGAAACACTCAAAGCAGTGTAGGAGTCCATGGCGAGGCCCAAGAAAGGCCACTGAAGCAATGTCATCATGGCTGGCTGAATAGCATCATGACTTGCGTCGCTCTTTGGTGCATGTGCTCGGACACCTGCAGAGAAGTGGACGAAAGAAGAGTCATTCGAAATCTGCTGATTAGGTTTGAATGCCATTTTCTCAAAGGATTACGCAAACGAAAGTATTTATGGTATATATCTATATATATATATATTATATATCTATATATATATCTAAGTATATATATATATATCATATGTAATATTCTATATATATATATATATATATATATATATATATATATATATATATATCTATATCATATTGTCTATATATATCACTATATCTAATATTATATCGATATATATATATCTATATATATATATACTATTTGTATATATAATAGCTATATATAATATATATTCTAATAGTATATAATATATATATATATATGAACATATTAATATATCTATTATTTATATATATATATATATGATTTTTTTTTTTATATCTATCTATCTATCTATCTATCTATCTATCTATTGTTATATATATCTATATATATCTATCTATGTATATATTATATATATATTAATATATAGATACATATATATATATAGATATATACATTATATCTATTATACTATATATATATAATATATATATTTGTATATCTATCTATCTCATCTATTATAATAAATATATTATATATATATATATATATATATATATAGATATATATATATACACACAATTTTGTATATATTTATAGATAATATATATGTATATATAGATATATAATATATATATATATATATATAATTATAATAATAAACATAATAATAGTAATAATAAATATAATAATTATTATTATTATATTACCATTATTAGCATTATTATTGTTATGTTATTATTATTTATCATTAACTATTGTCATTATATTATACATTACCATTACCATCATTGGTCATGCTCCAAGATCATCTGCCACTGCTTTAAGCATATCATATATATATATCTATATATAATAGTATATATAGATATATATATATATTATATATATATATATATATATATATATATATATATATATATTAATATATAGTATATTTGTATATATATATTATATATATATATATATCTCTACTACCTATCCATTATCATATATATATATAATATAATAGCTATATATCTCTATATTCTCATGTATATCTACATATATATATATATGATATATCATATCTCTATCTATAATATATATATATATATATGTATTATACACATATATACTTCCGTTTTGCGTAAACCCTATTGATAAGCATCAGCTGCTAAGCAGTGCAGATATATTGAGAGCATTACATGATGGTAATGGTAATGTTAATTACTATAATGACAATAATAATGCTGATAATAATACATATCAATACTAATGGATAATATAATAATAATAATAATAATACTACTCATATTATTATTATTATATAATGTATAATAGTATAATATAATAATAATCTTAATGCAATAGTATATAATACTATTATTATGATGATGATGATGACATTAAAGATGATATTGATGAAAGATGATGACAATAATACATCAAAATGATAATGCTACGGGTATGGTTTGTCGATCAATATAATCATACGCTGATAAACTATTTATGTTAACATTTTAAGAAAGATATTCTTTAATAACGTGTTACGTTTTCACTATCAAAGATATGAATGGTAAATTTCAACAGTGAATAACTCTGTATTACGTCTTGTTTCGCGAAATTCATGAGCACTCATTAAGAATCGAAATTATAACGGAAATTTATAATCGGTATATCCAATTCATATTAGCAGAAATTAATATACATAATTTCGAAGAGTGTAAATATTTCATTAACTTCATTAACATTGCTTTTATGAAAGGCTAACATCTATGAAAAACAATATAGCTCGAAAGGCAGTGTACACTCCTATTGATGGTTGAATCACCTAGAAATGTTCTCAAATGCATTTGGAATTACAATTATATAAAGCGATCACTAAGACAAATGTTTTCGCGCTTTTCATTTTTTTTTTCTCTTTTTTTTTTGGGGGGGGGGAATCATTCGCTTAATTACTTTTTAAGGGTTGCTTTGAAACAAACACGTAAATTCTAAGAATTCTATTTACCAAATATTTTCTACAGAGAAAATTGAGAAACAATTTCAGACTTTTTTAGATTTTTCATGTTAGCCTTGCGAAAATCAGGCATTCGTTTATCACTATTGCATGATGCATTATACAAATCGACAGAATTAAACATAGAACTGAAATTGATATAACTAAAATCAGTATTACCATTTACAAGCGACGCCTTTTTTATTTATTGGGTGACTTTTTGTTTCACTTCGTTGTTCATCTCTCTCAGATGCAAGCTAATATATTTTATCCTTACTTTTAGTAGTATTATTATTGTTATACTAATATCGATGGTAGTGTGGTGCAGTTGTTACTATTACATTGTAATAATACCAAATAGTAACAGTACTAATAATGGTAGTCAGTAGCAAAAAGGTAGACATAGTAAATAGAAATATTCAGAGATAGCAAAGTTAGTTTGTATAACGGAATAAGAGTACACTGAGGCAGTATTAACATGCTGATATAAGTCGCATTATGTCAAGATATTTAATCCTATATAAATATATATTAATGGGGAGAAACGTCTTCGCTATAAGCATTTTCACAATCAGTGAAATTTTTCATATATACGAATTTTTTTTTTTTTTTTTTTTTTTACATATAATGTGTGATGTTGATCTTTCTTGCAGTTTCCATTATAACAACTAACTATTCGATTCCAAAAGTGGTTGTATAAATATTTTTATTTAGATATTAATTAACCTATCAATAAATTATTGAAGATCAAAAGCTTACTATGGTAACAGATCCCACGCATGACTAAATACACGTCCGTCGCGTCGTGGCAGACATCACTGATATTCAGAAAGTCTTTGGAGCCCGTTTTCCGGTGTAAGTCCGACTCCACCATGGCTCTGATTGACTGTGCGGGCGAGGGCAGCTTGGACGGCGATTGCTGACGGGCGCGAATGCTGGATTTAAGGATGTGTGAACATGATCAGACCCTCCCCTCATGCGGAGTGACGTCGTCAACGTATGGTGCTCAAAGTCTTGTGCGCTGAACGCGAGTGCGATGTGTGTTTGCGTCGTAAAAGAGAATCAGATCCTAAAATGTATTTATAGTCTTATAGTTTAGCCTCACCCCGTAATGACCGTTTTATGTTGTGGCCTGGTATGAGACTAGAGGTATCCTCTGCAAGAGAGTTATTAGTACAAGTAGTAGTGTCCAATACTAGCACGTTGCAATAGTATTCATAGTGAACCTAATATGAAGCTTTTTTTGTGCATCCTCACACCCCTAACACTTTAATACACTGTTGCTTGTTGTCTCAATGGTTGCCACAAACGATATCATCTAAGTTTGTACGCACATATATAGTTTGAAATATTTATTTTTCCTAAATTTCCACAGAAATGTCAAGAGCCAATAATTAGATATGGCTGGTATGATTTTTAATTACAAGAAAAACATTGTGGACTCTTCAGTGACAAATCCAAGATACAAATGACGGTTTTGATTTTTTGAACCTATAAGGTTATATAATTAAACATATTTCATCCCAATAGAACAACACACGTCCATATGATCTGACACATTGCAAATTCTTAAGACTCACTTCCATTTTTTCACATGTATATGATGTACTACTAAAGGCACCAACACACTTTATGGCCTTGCTGTAAGAATTTTGTACCAAGAACAAATGCAATTTGTATTTACTGAAAATATAAATCCCTGTCTGGGTGTATGTGTAATTTGTCAAGGAGTATCATGCTCTGATTGCTGGCCGAGTGTCACATTATTTTCACAGGAGAAGGCATACAAACTGATAGAAACAAAAGTTGTTTCAACACGTTTCAATAATGTGTACTAAAGGCCAAACATGTATCAGATCGTATCAGTTCAGGGTTTTCGGGATATTTTGAAATGAGTCTATAGTGTTAATGATAGCAAAACAACAGCAGAACTTGGATTAATAACAGTAGTAATATATTGGTAGTAATACGGCGAACAGAAAGCACAGTGTAATACAGCATATTTGTAGTATTAATAATAGCAGCCAGATGCATATATATAGTATATAATATATAAAATATATATATATATCTATATATATATGTATAATATATATATATATATATATATACTATTATATATGTATTATATATATGTATATAAATGTAATGTATATATATATATATATATATATTATAATATTCTATATATATAATATATATATATATATCATATATATATATATCTATATCTATATTATTTATAATATATGATATATGAATATATATATATATATATTATGTATATATATAAAACATATATATACATTTTTATATACATTCCCATTTAAAACATATATATACATACATATATTATATATATTATATATATATATATAAAAATTATATATATATATATTATATATAATATATATATATATATATATATATATATATGCATCTGCTGCTATTTTTATTAATACAAATATTGCTGCTATTACATATGTGCTTCGTTCCGCCTATTATTTACCACTATTATTACTACTGTTATTAATACAGCTTCTGCTGTTGTTTTTGCTATCATTACTACTATAGACCTCATTTCAAACATATCCGAAACCCCTGAAACTTTGATACGATCTGATACATGTTTGGCCTTTATGTACACATTATTGAAACTTGTTGAAACAACTTTTTTGTTTCTATCAGTTGTATGCCTCTACCTTGAAATAATGTGACACTCCGGGCCAGCCAATCAGAGCATGATACTCCTTGACAAATTACACATACACCTCAGACAGGGATTTAAAATTTTCATTAATAAAAAATTGCATTTGTTTCTTGGTACAAAATTCTTACAGTAAAGCGCATAAAAGTGTGTTGGTGCCTTTAGTAGTACATCATCTACATGTAAAAAAAAGGGAAGTGAGTCTTAAGAATTTGCAATGTGTCAGAGTCATATGACGTGGTGTTGGTTTTATTGGGATGAATATTTTAATTATATAACCTTATAGGTTCAAAATATCAAAACGTCATTGTATCTTGATTTGTCACATGAAGCGTCCACAATGTTTTTCTTGTAATTAAAAATCATACCAGCATATCTAATATTGGCTATTGACATTTCTGTGTGATTTAGGAAAATAAATTTTTTCCCAAAAACTTTATGTTGCGTACAAACTTAGATGATATCGTTTTTGGCAACCATGAGCAACAAGCAACAGTGTAAAAAGGGTTAGGGGTTTGAGGATGCCACAAAAAGTTTCATTATTAGTTTCACTATGACTACTATTGCAACTGTTGCTAGTATTGACACTACTACTTGTACTAATACTGCTTTTTGCATAGGATACCTCTAGTCTCATACCAGGCCACAACTAAACGGTTCATTACGGGGTGAGGCTAACATAGACTATAAATTACATTTTAGGATCTGATTCTCTTTTACGACCGCAAACACACAAGCGCACTGCCGTTCAGCGCACAAGACTTTGAGCACTACCGTGACGACGTCACCCGGCATGAGGGGAAGGTCTGCTCATGTTCACACATCTTAAATCCAGCATCTCGCGCCCGTCAGCCAATCGCCGTCAAGCTGCCCCTCGCCGCAGTCAATCAGAGCCATGGTGGAGTCGGACTTACACCGGAAAAGGTGTCCAAAGACTTTCTGAATATCAGTGATAGTCTGCCACGACGCGATAGGACGTTATTTCGTCATGCGTGGGCTTCTGTTACCATAGTAAGATTCTTGATTCTTCAATAATTATTGATGGGTTAATTAATATCTAAAAAAAAAATATTTATAAAAAACCACT
The DNA here is from genome assembly GCF_015228065.2 of Penaeus monodon. Lineage (NCBI taxonomy): Eukaryota > Metazoa > Arthropoda > Malacostraca > Decapoda > Penaeidae > Penaeus > Penaeus monodon. The sequence continues at coordinate 7,821 of NW_023662928.1, forward strand.
TTTGGAACCGACATAGTTATTGTATAATGGAAACGCAAGAAAAGATCAACCATCACACATATATGTAAAAAAAAAAAAAAAAAAAAAATCGTATATATGAAAATTTCACTGATTTTGATAAATGCTTATTAGCGAAGACGTTCTCCCCATTCATATATATTTATATAGGATTAAATATCTTGACATTAATGCTACTTTATTATCAGCATTGTTAATACTGCTCATGTTGTTACTCTTATTCCGTTATCCAAACTACTTTTGCTATCTCTGAATATTTCTATTACTATGTCTCCTTTTGCTACTACTACCATTATTATTACTGTTACTATTGTTATTATTACCAATGATAATAGTAACACTGCACCACACTACCATCTGGGTATAGTATTAACAATAAAAATCTACTAAAAGTAAGGATAAAATATATTAGCTTGCATTCTGAAGAGATGATACAACGAAGTGAAAAAAAAAAGTAAAAAAAAAATAAAAAACGGCGTGATTTAAATGGTAAATACTGATTTTAGTATATCAATTTCAGTTTCTATGTTTAATTTCTGGGCGATTTGTATAAATTTCATCTGCAATAGTGATCAAACGAATGCCCGAATTTTTCGCAAAGGCTAACATGAAAACACTAAAAGTATGAAACTGTCTAAACATTTTCTCTGTAGAAAATATTTTGGGGAAATAAGAATTTCCTTAGAATTTACGTGTTTGTTTCAAAGCAACCCTTAAAAAAATAATTAAGCGAAAGATTAAAAAAAAAAAAAAAGAAAAAAAAAATTGAAAACGCGAAAACATTTTGATCTTAGGATCGCTTTATATAATTGTAATTCAATGCATTTGAGGGAAAATTTTCTAGGTGATTCAACCATCAATGAGTGTACACTGCCTTTCCGAGCTAATTGTTTTTCATATATTGTAGCCTTTCATAAAAGCTAATGTTTAATGCAGTTAATGAAATATTTACACTGCTTCGAAAATAATGTATATTTAATTTTTGCTAATACTGAATTGGATTTACCGATTAAATTTACGTTATATTTCAATTCTTAATGAGTGCTCATGAATTTCGGAACAGACGTTAATACAGAGTTATTCACGTTGCAATTTACCATTTCATTATCTTTTGATTAGTTGAAAACGTAACACTGTTTTTAAAAGAATATATTTCTAAAATGTAACATTAAATAGTTTATCAGCTGTTATGATTTATTGATCGAAAAACAATAACCGTTGCATTATCATCTTTGATGTATTATTATCATCATCTTCATCATTATCATCTTTAATGTCATAATCATCATCATAATAATAGTAATTATATTACTATTGTCATTTAAATTTTTATTATTATTATTATTATTATTATTATTATAATAAAAATAATAATAATGATTATTATTATTATTATTATTATAATTATTATCATTATTATTGATATGTTATTATATTCATTATTATTTTCCTTATATTTAATAACATTACCATTACCATCATGTTAATGCTCTCAATATCATCTGCACTGCTTAAGCAGCTGATGCTTCTCAATAGGGTTTACGCAAACGGAAGTATATATTTTTATATATACATAAAAATATATATATATATATATATATATATATAAAATTTATATATATATTTTAAAATATATGTATATATAAAAATAAAAATATAATATATATATAAAAATATATATAAAATAATATATACATATATATATATTTTAATATATATATATATTATATATATTATAATATATATATTTTATATATATATATATATATATATATCTTTTATGCTTAAGCAGTGGGAGATGATATTGAGAGCATTAACAATGATGGTAATGGTAATTTATTATATAATGACATAGTAATGATATAATAATAACATAACAATAATAATGATAATAATGGTAATAAAAATAATAATAAAATTTTTATTATTATTATTACTATTATTATTGTTATTATTATTATAATATATATATATATATATTATATATATAGATGATATAGATATAGATATAGATATAGATATAGATTATAGATACAATATATATATAGATATAGATATATATACAAATATATATTTTATATATATATATATATATATATACAAATTTTACATAATAGAAAGATATAGGGAAAATATACAAATATATAGATAGATAGATAGAT
>NW_023662929.1:0-15544 GCF_015228065.2 Penaeus monodon
CACACACACACACACCACACACACACACACACACACACATATACACACATATATACATACAGATTTAGTGTACTTTGAGATGAGATTATTACCAAGTTAATCAGAATTATTGCTTTCAATAGGGACCATACTTTGTAAAGATATCCATCTTTTTTTTCCTTTTTAATGAAAACAGAGATTCCCGTCTGAAATGTTTAATAATGGACGTCATAAAAACAACTAATCTAAACCAGAAATTACCTTTTTTTCTTTAAGCTGATTGTGAGGAAATTGAGAACTGTGAATGGCAAAATCATTACAAAATTGTTATACGAGTATGATCATAGCATGAATACAACATATCGGTTCAAATTTGAGAATTATAGATGCACAAGTGTAGAGTAATTTAAACCTTTGAAATTTTCCTTTAAAGGGGTGGGGGGCTGGTCACTGGGTGGTTTTAATTTTCGAGAAAGTTGATATGTATGTAAACACACGCACATAAGATTAACCATTTTAATCGTCCTCATAAGCCTAAATCCATTTTTACGTAAAGAAACAAATCAGTTACCCCAAATAAAATCGTTTTCTTTGTTGATATTCGTAAAAAATGTACAATGCTGGCGGTCAGTCATTTGATCGCATTAGCTTCGCAAATATGTGACCAAATAATCGGACGTCTGGGTGGGGTCGGTATTTGACGTATGTATGGTACAGTTGCAGAATTATATTTCATTACACTTGCTGAGTCCCACTTTCGTACATCTGGCAACCAAATTAGATAAAAACATACTGTAAATAGTATTTTTATGAATGAGGCGAAAACCCTAGGTTGTTTGTAAAGGGGGGTTTACACGGTCGAACGGTTCGTCCAAACGCGGTTCGACAGACACGAGTTTTGAAGTGATGTTCGAACGTGTGAACGGGGTATTTGGTTGTCAAACACGTTGGTTATACGGTTTGATGAAAGTCTGTTTCGAGCCTGACTTTTCGTGGCCGTGGCTTCATTGTCCACATCTGGACGATATAAACAACTTAAATAACTTGGATGCTGAGGTAAGTAACAACGAAGTCATATATTTATTTCACTTTATTTTTTCCCACAGTAGTTCAGTGTAATTGTTTTTACAAATACATTATCTTGACAAAGTACTACAATACGTTTATTTTCACAGTTGTATAATTTCTTTGCACAACAGTAAAATTTATTATTTTATTTACACGAAGTCGTTTGCCATGGTACTGCATCTTCATTTGCAAAATATTCCTTAAATTTTTACCCTTACTTCTTTAGCAATTTGTGAATAGTTTCGTGTTCCTTGACCATTTTCTAAGCCTGCAACAGAATTAGGATCCAATGATAACCCTGGTCGAATTATTTTCTCTATATATCGTCCCTATAGTAGCATTCTTCTGGAGAATATTTTGAAGGCAAGTCTTTCTTAAGTAATTGTGAAGGACAACACATGCCATAACAACCTTTTCAATACTTGATAATTTCAGATTTTTTGCTGTATGAAAAAATCTAAATCGAGAAGCCATATACCAAAACGTTTTCTACAACTCTCCGTGGTCTAGACAGTCTATAGTTCAGAACCCTCTTCTCTGCATTCAAATCTTTCTGAGGATAGGGGTTTCAAAAAGTCATTTCTCATGCAATCCCCATCTCCTACAAAGACGAAAAGGCAACTTGTACCAAAATTTTTACAGGGGAGCGTCAGCTGGAAGTTTAATGTCCCTTTGAAACCCCGTTTTCCAATTTGTGTTTTAAATAACCCCTCCATCTGAAACCCCCCCAATCCTTTTTCCCGTTGTTGTCGGGGGGGGGGGGGGGGCTTAGGGGCGGGAGGGGACCCAATGATGGGAACCCCCCAAACCTTGGGGACTCACCCCTCGACTCAACAAATTTTTGCAGGGCCTTTTTTTTTCCTTCCCATTTTTCGTTTCTGTCCCTTCCCCCAAAAAACCCTTCTGCTTTCCCTCCTAAGGTGTGGACCCTGCTGAAAGGAGAAAGGCACTTTGTGCCGTCCTAAACTGCCTGAGGGAGCCAGGGGCAGGGGTATTCCCCTGATTTTTACCTACCCCTTCCCCCTCAAGGGGACCCTGAGGGGTGGACTTTTTTTATCCCCAACATAACCGGGCTTCCCAGGGCCCATAATAAAAAAAATTCCCCTATTAGGGGAAATGAGGTTCCCCCTTTATCAAATAGCCCCAACGATGTTAACTCACCCGATTCCCTGACCCCAGGCTCTCCTTTGACCAGGCCCGAACACTGCAATAACTACCCCCCATCAAGCCTACTAGTACAGTACCAACAATAAAACCCTTAAGGACATTTCCACTCTTCAGCATGCCACTTAAACACCTTTTCCCAAAAACCTTTCCAACATCAACCACCCCATCCTCTCTTTTTAAATCCCTTTAACCCCCTTTATTGCCCACCTCCCCCATAACCTACCTCCCTCAACACTACCCCCTTTGCGGGGCCCCCGCCCTTCTACTACCCCTTCTCTAAAACAATTAAAATACTCTTTTTAGGCCCCAATGGGCCGTTTTTCGTGTCCCCCCCACAGCTCCCTACTCTGACACACCCTTCTTTTCAAAAATTCTCCAAAAAAAATGGGAAAAGTCTTTTTCCGTACCGACCCGACCGCCCCCCTTTTTGTCACAGTAACATCCAAAAAACCAAGTAAGCATTAAAAAAACTAACTGACCATATGGTAACCCCATCCTTGAGAACCCCACCCAAACCCTCATACTTGCCCAAAAAGTTTCAATCCCCCCGCAAATTCCCTAGTCTATACAAAGTTTGGTCAGACTGTGGAGAAGCCTACTTGCCTGCCCTCCAGACTATGATGCAACATCATCAATGCTACTCCTTTCCCCCCCCAAAGGTCCGAAAAAAAACCCCAAACATAGCCAAAATTCCCTTCCGTAGACATACCTTCCTTTTAAAACGTCTACATGGAGGAGAATCCCCCCCTGTTCGCCATCCCAAACCTCCCCACTCAGTCCCAAAATTGTTGGCGTCTAGGAAAACCCACCAAAACTTGCCTTTCCCAAACACCCAAAATGCCCACTATGTCCCCAAACCTGGCCTACCCTCTAACTGCTCTGCACAATCAGCCATGTGCCAACTGTGGGGGCCCCCCATAATGTATTTTATGGGGCTGTCCCACCTACAAATTTGACCCTGAGGTCAACTCTGATTCAAATTGGCTCACACTCGTGAAGCCACCCCGGAAGCACTCGACGGGGTTTCTCTCTTACCCCTTTACCCAGAAATACTGCTCATTCTACCATTCTCCTAAACCCACCCACCCTACATCTAACTCCCCCTCTTCTACCTCCTACCTTCCCCCAGTCCAAAAATCTTTTACATCCTAAAACCCAAAACTCCCAAACTCTACTACGATACTCAAATCACCACTAAAACCCCAAAACCTTCCTCTCTCCCTCCTTGCACTAACCCTTTAAAGACAGAACAAAAGTTCCCCCCCTCTTCCCCTACCACAAAACACCTCCAAACCCCTTTCCTTTGCCCCTACGCTTGAGAACACAATCCTCTCTTCCCCCCCTCACAAGAATTTTTTATCCCCCCAAAAATCCCCAAACCAAATCCTCAGAAGAAAATATTGAGAAAATTCGTTTCTTATAAAAAAGCACTCAAACCCCCAAAACTTCAACTCCTGCTCCTTTCACACTGCAAGTACGCTGATTCCATCCTCCTCCTAAAATATCCCCCTACACCCACCTCCTAACCCCTCCCAACACAGCCCCCCACCCCCCCCCAACCCCCCCCACATTAAACCCTCCCACATCCCCTCTATCCCTTCCATTTCCCCCCTGGATACACACGTGAATCCCTTTTAAAACCCCCCACCATCCCCTCTATCCCTTACACACGTAAACCCTTATGTCACAAATTCCCCTTACCCCTCTTGTAGAAACCACCCCCCCACACCTCTCCCTATCGACCTCTTGGTCCTTATCCCACCCTCTACTGCTTCCCCTCAAAACTCCCAAAGTACTACAATCTATATCCTAAAATATAACTATCCTTCATTTTGGAAATTCGCGGTTTCCGTCTCACAGACCTTACCTTTGTCTATCCTTTTGCCTTTAAGCCTTTTTTACACTCCTCCAATACCAAACCCCAAATTATCATTGTCTCTTCCCACATTCCCCTTTTTGTCTCGTCCATACTTCCCCCTGCTTTCCCCACCTATCCCCCCCTTCACCGACCTCCCCAAACCCTTTAACATCCTTACAGAAACCCACACTTTCTGTTTCCAAAAACCTATTTCTTTCCTCATACATCCCTCCCTCTAATCTAACTCCCTTTCCACACCCGACCAACCCTTTACTTACCAAATTTCCCTTTTCCCCCCTTAGCAACTATCACTAACTCAACCACCCTTCCCCCCTTTAAAAAAACCTTTTTTAAAAAAACCTTAATTAAAAAAAAAGGGTTTTTTTTTGGGGGGGGGGGGGGGGGGGGGGGGGGGGCCCCCACCCTTTAACCCCCTACCCCCAGAGCTAAAAAAAAAAAAAAACTTTATTTTGGTTTTCCATTAATTTAATTTTTTTTGATTACCCGCCTGCCAATTTCACCCCCATGACCAAATCTTTTTGTTTTTGTAAATTTCCTCCTTTTCCGCGGGGGACGTTTTTTTTTTGGGAAATGCACCTGCCCCAATCCAATTTTAAAAAGTCACAAAAAGATTTAAAACTAAAAAAAAAAAAAAAAAAAAAAACTTAGGGATTTATTTCAATATTTGGTAAATCTGCAATGGAAAGGATCCCAAAACCGAAAGTATTTTTATTTTTCCATGGGAAAATTAAAATTTATTCTTTTAAAAAAACCGTAATTAAATTTAATTTTCTTTTATACTTTATTCCAACACATAAAAAAACCTTCAAACCTCCCCCCCTTTAGCACATTTTTCCCAAAACCATAAATTTGGGGTATTCCCAAAAATTAAAAAAAAAAAAAAACTTCGCCTATTTTAAGGTTTGGCTTTTTTTTAAAACCCAAAAAATTTTAAATTTTTTTTTTGGGGGGCCCCCCCCCCAAAAAATTTTCCCCAAAAGGCTGGGTTTTTTTTATTTAAAATGTTTTTTTTTTCCCCCAAAAAAAGGGGTTTTGGGTTTTTTTTTTTTTTTTTTTTTGGGGGGAAATCCCCAAAACCCCAAAAGTTTTTTTTTTTTATAAAAAAATTTTTTGGGTATTTTTTTTTCTTACCTTTTTTTTTTTTTTTTTAGAAAAAAATTTTTTTCATCTAGACTTTTGCAACAACCCCCCAAACAACAGTACCACTCCCAAAATCCCTTCAAATTTCCCTCTTTTTATACTTTTATCCCAAACACATACAACCCCAAACTTTTTAATCAACATATTTTTGCACATTTCCAACCCTTTAAAAGCCAGGGGCCCCCCAATTTTACTTTTTTTTTACCCCAACCTTAAAATGAATTTAAATTTTTTTGACAAATCACTGTCTAATTTTTTTAAATAAACGCGGGGAAATCAACAGTGTTATAATTATTTCTTCCTTTGATCTCATTTTAAAACCCCTTTTACGACACCCCACGTTTCTGGTATATTATGTAAAGCGCTTGGAAATGATATTTAATATTTTCTATCTTTAGTGACTGCCTGTTGCTAAATACTAAAGTCACTCTCTTTTTCAGGGGATTATCCCCTTTCCCCTCATAACGTTCTTCTACGTAATGGGGTGAAATTCAAATATCAATGTATCTTCTTTTTTTTCCTCCGCAAAAAATTCGCCAAATCATCGGGCTCTAATTTCAAATCCCATTTTTCTCTTTTTACCCCAGTCCTTCGTCCATTTTTAATCTTCTTTTTTTCCTTCTTTTTTGCCCCGTTAGGCAATGGGCAATCAATCTCCTAGTCAACATACAAGGCAGGCATTTTTTTAAACGTGGCCCGGGTGGGGATTATACTTTGATTAAAATTATCTGTCTGAAAACTTTTCCCCTTTTTAAAACCCGGTTCCACCTTTTACGAGCCTTCACTGGGTAAACCCTCTTTAAGACATTTTTAGGGGTAGGACCCCCCTTTTTTAAAAATCTATTTTTGGAAACTACGAACTCATTAAAATAATGATAACAGAACATTTATTTTTATCATTTTTTGTAGGGGGATATTTTTTTATTTTTTTTTAACTGTTTTTTTCGAAATGGAAACCCCTATAGGTATGCCTTCCCCCCTCTTTCAACACCAAGTATCAACTATGTTCATTTTCTTAAACTTTAAAATCTTCATCTGAAAATATATATGTTATATTAAAAAAACAAAATTATTTAAAAACAAATATATTTCAAATTTCTGACCCCTTTTCTCATTTTTCCCTAGTTTCACCTCTAAAAAATCAAAAAATTCCTTTTTTTTCGCCTAACCAAACACTAAAACACTGTTTCATAACAAAAACTTTCTTTTTATTTTTTTTTAATTACTTTAGCTGACACAAAACCTCATAGGGCTAAAATAATATTAAATATTTTCACTATTTTGTTTGTTTTTTTGTTGTTTTGTTTTTGTTTTGTTTTGGTTTTTTTTTTTTTTTTTGTTGTGTTTAATTTTATGAAATAGAAGTCCTATTTGGTAATGTACTAACGCTTGGGTTTAATTTTTCTTTTTTTTTTTCTTATTTAAATCTCTTTATCTTGTCTAAAAATCTCCCAATTTTCCTTTAAAGATCGGTTGAGCGAAAATACAGGTTGCTTATTTAAATTCGCCCCAACTATTAGCTGATGGTTCCAGGGGGGGGTGAAAAACACCCTAAACACTTATTCCAATATATGTGTTGTATATCTGATATCTTGCAAAAAAAAATCTTGTTCATTCTGAAAAAATGGGAAATTTAAACTCGCTCTCACTTTTATCTGGCACGTATCATTTTATATTTTTCCCCTTGTATTTATCGTGCAGTCAAAACTTTGATACACAATTTTAATAGGGGTTACGATAAAAATTTTTTCCCTTGTGTGAAAACATCTAAACGCTTTTTTTGTTCCCCAAAGAACTTGAGTATTTTTGAAAAAAGAGGAACCACAAAAAAAAAAAATAATAATAATGATAAAATAAAAAAAAATAAAAAAAATCCAAATCTATATTTGTATTGTTTATGATAATGCACCCTAACATTCATTTTGGGGCAACCCTAATATATAAAAGAAGCAAATTTTCCCAAATGGTACCTTACGTTATAATGGCATTGGGAAAACCGGGTGAGAAGAGGCTCCCAGCTGCCCTTTTTTTTTAAGAGGGCCAGGGCTCTAAAATTACAAATAGAACCAATCACGGGGATATGGGAAAGAAATTTTCTCTCCCATGAAATACTAAGAGGGGAGTACTGAATACAAAAAAAAAAAAGAGAGAAGAAAAAAAAAACATAACATTTTTGTCCAAAAATGATAGCACAGCATTTTTCTTTTTATTAATAATGTCGGGGAGGGGGAAAAAGGAAAACTGATTTCATAAATCAAAAAAATATGATGACAATATATAAAACCTTTCGTTTTTGAAAAAAAAAACCGACATGCATTTTTATTCCCTACCATATGCTGAAAACGGATATGCATGCACCAAAAGGAAAAAAAAACTGAACAAATGAAAATAAAAGTATAGCGTGAGAAAAAACTCCCCATTTCTCAGAATAGCATTTTTTTATTGATTTTTAAATTTTCTGAAACCCCCCACTTTAGTTCCTCGAACTGACCAAAGAAAACGTGCTTTTTTCTCTCTCACTTTTCGAATGGGGATGCTTTTCCTCAGAAAAAAGCCACGACGTATGGGATAATGATAGCGAAAACGATTTGTTTCACAAACGAATTATGCAAATGTTTTGTTAATCATCACCATTATTGACTTTTTTTTTTGTTACCCCTGCCACACACACACACTATTTATATATTATAATTATATATATATATATTATATATATATATATATATTAATATAATCAAATTATTTGCGTATTTTAATATATATATATATATATTATATATTATAATATTATATATATATATATATATATATTTTATATATACAATATGTGTGTGTGTGTGTCCCCGGGGCTAAAAAAATAAAAATCAATAATTGGTGATGATTAACAAAACATTTGCATATTCGTTTGCTGAAATCAAAATCGTTTTCGCTATCATTACCCCCTACTCGGGGCTTTTTTCCTAGGAACCGCACCCCTCGAATAGCGAGAGAAAATGCACTTTTGCTTGTTTCAGTTCGAGGAATACTAGCGGGGTGGTTTCGAGAAATTAAATACAAAAAAAAAATGCTCATTCTGATAAAATGGGCGTTAACTCACGCTATCTTTTTTTTTGTCATTTGTTAGTTTTTATTTCCTTATGGTTGTCAAGCATATCCGTTTACAGCTATGCGTATGTAAAAAAAAAATGGCTGTCTGTGTTTTGTTCCCAAAAAGGTTTCATATATTGTCTCATTTTTTTTTTTGATTGATAAAATCGTTTTTTTTTCATCAGATCCAAATGATTAAATAAAAAAAAATATGCTGTGCTATCATTTTAGGACAACTGTTCATTTTTTTTTTTCTCTCTCTCTCTTTTTCTTTCTTGTATTCATACTCCACTCTCTAGTTATTTCACTGGAGAAAAATTATTTTCCCCTTTCCCCAGTGATGTGGCTTCTTTTGTAATTTCTTTTGCCCTCGTCCTCTTAAAAAAAAAAGGTGTCAGCTTGGCGCCTCGTTTACCCCGGTTTTCCCACATCCTTAAAAACGAAGGTACCATTGGGACAATTTGCTTTTTTTTGTATATATTGGATTTGCCGCAAAATGAATTTCAGGAGTGTCTTATCTAAAAATATCAATATCGTTTTTGTATTTTTTTTATTTTATTTTATTTTATCATTTTTTTTTTTTTTTTTTTTCTGTGGTTCCTCTTTCTTAAAACTACTCAATTCTTGGTGACAAACAAGCGTTTAGATACTTTTCACACCCGGGAAAAAAAGTTTCTATCGAAAACCATTTTAAAGATTGTGTATAAATTTTTTGACTGCACTGAAAAATACAAGGGAAAAAAATAAAAGCAACGTGCCAAAAAAAGTGAGAGGGGTTTTAAAAATTCCCTATTTTATCAAATAAACAAATTTTTCTTGCAAATCAGAAAACAACACATTTTTGGGAATATGTTTAGACTATTTTTCCCCCCCTGGAACCATCAGCAATGTTGGTCGAATTGAAAAAAGCAACCTGTATTTTTCCCTAAAAACCGTCTTAAGAAATTGTGTCGTTTTTTAGCAAAAGAAAAAGACTTTCAGAATAATCGAAAAAAAATTATACAAGCTGTTAGCTACATATCACCAAATATGGATTCGTATTTCTATAAACATTACACACACACACACACACACACCACACACCACACCCCCAAACCACAACACACACACACACCACACACACACACACACCCACACCCATAGTAAAAATATTTACATATTCTTTGTACCCTACTGGGGTTTTGTGCTCAGCAAAGAAATTTAAATGAATTAAAATATAGCATGCTTTTGTTTACTGAATCAGTTTTTTTGTGTTTGGTTCAGGCGAAAAAGGGTCCTCCATTTGTTCATTTGCTGATGGTGCAGCTACAAAACCACTGAAAAGGTGTCACAATTTGAAGACTATTTTCTGTTTTATCATCATTCTTTTTTTAAATATTATAAAATATATTTACGCATGAAGCATTTTAAATTTAAAGAAATATCCCAACTATAGTTGATACTTGTTGTTTTGAAAGAGGGGGGGAATCCGCTCACCTCCATAGGTGTTACATTTCGAAAACAAACAGTTCAGAAAATCAAAAAAATACCCCCACTACAAAGTAAATGAAAAAATACAATTTCTGTTATCACTTTTTGTATTTCGTATTTTCCCAAAAAATAATCTAAACACTGTTGGTCCTTTACCTACCAATCACACTGCTTAAAAGGGGTTTTTACCCAGTCGAAGGGCTCGTAAAACAGGGTTTGTCGAACCTGGTTGTCAAACGGTCCGAAGAGTTGTCAACAAAATAAATTTACACAAACGTCTACATCCCCCCCCCGACTCACGTTAACACCCTCGCCCCCCGCCTCCTGAGCCCCGACAGGACGATTTTTTTTGCCATTGCCTAACGGTGGCACTAAGAAGGAAAAAAAAAAATTAAAGTGACGAAGGCTGGCTGCTAAAAAGAGATCAAAAGCCGATTTGAAATTAGAGCCCGATGATTTGGGGTAATTATTTGGGATGGACAAGAAGCATAATTTATATTCTGAATCTGTCACCCCTTTCATTACGTATGAAGAACGTCTATGAAAAGGCCCTAACTCCCATGAAAGCTGAGTGTCCCCTTTTTCGTTTTTTTAGCAACAGGCAGTTCCTAAAGATATGAAAATATTCACTATCATTTCCCCCAGCGCTTTATCATCAATCATCCAGAAACGTGGGATCTCCCTACCGGGGTTTTGCAAAATGAGTATCTAAGGTAAAATCTTATAACACATGTTGATTTCCAAGCGTTTATTGAAAAAATTTGACACTGATTTTTAGCAAAATAAATTCATTTTAAGGGTTTGGGAAAAAAAGTAAGTTGGGGGGATGTCTATTAAAGGTGGAAAGTGCAAATGTGTTGCATGTCAGAGCATAGGTTTGCTACTGTCGTTGGTACTACACTATAAACGAGGAATTCGAAGGGATTGGTTGGTACTGTCTGTTGGGGTTTGTTGCAAAAAGTCTAGATGAAGACTTCAAATTTCCATCTCGGCCCCAAAAATACATCATTTTAAATTTGCTTTCGGTTATTTTTGCAGTACGTTTTGGGCCCTTTCTGTATTGTACTGCAACAAGCTTCCGAAATGATCAAAAGCTGAAACGTTTTTTTGTTTTTTTTTCATTAATTTTCTTGCCACGGGGACCATATATGATGAGATTTTTGTAAACTTTCCGTCGACGTTTTTAAACCCGGTGGGATTGCAAGGTGTATCATTTCCCCCAAGTTCGTCTGCTTTTGCAATCTGAAAGTAAAAAGAGGGAAATTTCATTAAAAAGTATATTAGATAAAGGACATAGGGAGGTAAGAAGATATGTGTGCGAGTGTCATGGTGAAAACCCCACTTGAAAAAATTTACCCTAATAATGGAGAACTACCAATTCCACATAATTATGCTTTTTTTTTTTTTTTTTTAGTTTCCTACTCGTGGGGGGGGGGCAATTTTTGCACAGTTCGAGTCCGATGGCCTTCCCAACTGTCTCGGGGGGGTAGACGGGAAAAATGTACGGATCACGCCCCCACCAGATTGTGGTCATGGGTGACATTTGGGGCAACGGCGTGATCAGTGGGTGGTTAAAGTTAATGGTTAAAAGCAAGTAAATGTGCGACATCTAAAGGGCATGTACACTATAGTTTAAAGTTGGGAAAGGGGGGTTGAGTTGTGATTTTTTTGCTAAGCTGGGGAAAGGAATTGGTAAATGAAAAAGGTTTGAGTCGGGGTGGTAAGGGGTTAATTAATGGAGGGGATGTATGAGAAAGAGAAAAGGTTGTTTTAAAAAGAAAGTTGGGATTCTGTAAGGATGTCTGATAGGGTTTGGGAGGTGGTGAAGGGGGGATGGGGGGGGAAAACAGAGGGAATTGGACGGGCATAAAAGGGAATGTGGGGGGAAAAGCAATGATAAATTTGGGGATTGGGATTGGGGGGTGTAAAAAAGGTCTCTTGAAAGGAAAAGGGTATGACAAAAGGGCAGGTCTGTGAAAAGGGGGAAAACCCCGAATATTCCATGAAGGATAGTTATACTTTAGTGATATAGATTGTAGTACGTTTTTTGGAGATTTTGAGGGGGGAAACACTAGAGGTGGGATAAGGACAAGAGGGCTGATATGGGAAGGGGTTTGGGGGTTGGTGTTCTACTAAGAGGGGGTAAGGGAATTTTTGACTAAGGGGTTCACGTGTGTAAGGGTAAGGGATGGTGGAGGGTTCATAAGGGTTCACGTGTGTATCCAGGAGGGGAAAGGAAAGGGGAGGGGGTGGTGGGGGGTTAAAGTGGGCGGGGTTGGGGTCGGGGTGGATGGGGGGTTGTTGGGAGGGGTTAGGAGATAGGGGTAGGGGGGGTTCGTTTGGAGGAGGATGGATATCAGCATTACTTGCAGTGTGAAAGGAGCAGGAGTTGTAAGATTTGGGGTTGAGTGTCTTTTCATTAATAAACTTGAATATTCTCAATAGTTTCTTCTGAGGGGTTGGGTTTGGGGGGTTTTGGGGGGTAAAAAATTTTTGTGAGGGGGGGGAAAAAGGATTTGGGGTCTCAACGAGGGCAAAGGAAGGTGGGGGGGTTTTTTGTGGTAGTGGAAGAGGGGTGGGAAAGTTTGTTTGTCTGTTACAGGGAGTGCGAGAGGGAGAGGGAAGGTGTTTGGGGGTTTATGTGATTTGAGTTCTTATAAGATTGGAGTGTCTGGGTTTAGTGGTAAAGAGTTTGACTGGGAGGTAGGAGGTAGAAGAGGGGATTTTAGTTAGGGTGGGGGGGTTTAGGAGAATTTGGGAGAATGACGTATTACTGGGGTAAGGGGGAAGAGAGAAAACCCCGTCGACTGCTTCCTGTCTGGCTTTCCCTAGTGTGAGTCCAATTTGAATCTGAGAGTTGCACCTCAGAAACAAATTGTAGGTGGGACAGCCCCCATAAAATACATTTGGGGGGCCCCCACAGTTGCACATGTGCGTGATGTCAGAGCATTAGATCGGTATGGCCCGGTTGGGGACATAGTGGGCATCTGGGTGTGGAACGGCAAAGTTTTGGCTGGATGTCCCAGGCCAAAAAAAAAAATTTTTGGGACTGACTGGGAGGTTTGGGATGGCAACAGGGGGATTCTCCTCCTATGTAGACGTTAAAAGGGAAAGGGCAGTCTACGGAGGAAGGCAGGGGGCCCAGCCCCTGGGGGGGAAGGAGTACATTTTAGTGTTGCATCTATCTGGAGCAGGGAAATAGGTCTTTCCACTCTGACCAATCTTTGTCATAGACTAGGGCAATTTCTGGGGGGATTGAAACTGTTCCGGGGCAAGTATTGAGGTTTGGGTGGGGGTTTTGCAAAGGGTGGGGTTACCCTATAGTCATTAGTTTTTTTAAAGCTATACTTGGTTTTTGGATGTTACTGTACAAACGGGGGCGGTCGGGTCGCTAGGAAGAACTTTCCTACTTGTTTTTGGAACATTGTTGGAAGAAAGGGTGTTTTCGAGTAGGGGGCTGTGGGGGGGATCACGAAAAAACGGTCCCTTTGGCTGCACTAAAAAGGAGTATTTAAATTTTGGGTTTTAGGATAGGGGTAGTAAAGGGGGGGGGGCGTGACGAAATGGATAGTTTTGAGGGGGGTAGTGTTATGGGAAAGGGGGGCAAAAGGGCTGTAAGGTATTAAAGAGAGGATGGGTGGTTGATGTTTTGGTTGTGGGGATGAGGTGTTGAAATTGAGCATGCTGGGAAAAGTGGAAATGTTCCTTAAGGGTTTTTGTTGGCTACTGTACTAGTAGGGATTGATGAGGGGGGAGTTATTGCAGTGTTCGGGGCCCTGGTCGGAGACCTGGGGTCGGGAAACGGTGGTTAACTCGTTGGGGCTATTTTATAAAGGGGGAAAACCCCATTTCCCCTAAAAGTGGGGATATGTTTTTTATTACGGCCATGGTAAGCCTGGTTATGTTGGGGAAAAACAGTCCACCCCCCCAGGGTCCCCTTGAGGGGGAAAGGGGTAGGTAACAATCAGGGAAAACCGTCCCGGGGTCCCTCAGGCAGTTCAGGACTGGCACAAAATCAGCCTTTTAAACCCTTTTAGCAGGGGTCTCCACCTTGGAATGGGTAGCAGAAGGGGGTTTTGGGGGGGACAGAAACGAAAAATGGGGGAAAGGAAAAAAAAAGGCCATGCAAAAATTTTTGAGTCAGGGCTAGTCCCAAAGGGTTTGGGGGTTTCCCCATCTTTGGGCCCGTCCCCCGCCCCCTAACCCCCCCCCCCCCCGACAAAAACGGGGAAGGGGTTGGGGGGGGGTATCAGATGGGGGGTTATTGAAACACCAAATTTTGGGAAAACGGGTTTTCAAATGGGGCACTTAATCTTCCCCGCTGACGCCCCCTGTAAATTCTGGGATAAATTTCCTTACGTCTTTGTAAGAGAGCATTTGCCTGGAAATGACTTTTGAAAACCCTATCCCCAGAAGATTTGAATGCGAAGAAGAGGGTTCTGAACTATAGACTGTCTGCACGGGGTTGTAGAACGTTTTTTGGGATAATGGCTTCTCGTTTGATTTTTTATCGCAAAAAATCTGAATTATCAAGTATTGAAAAATTTTTTATGGCATGTGTTGTCCTTCACAATTACTTAAGAAAGACTTGCCCCTTCAAATATTCTCCAGAAGAATCTACTATAGGGGCGATATTATAGAGAAAAATTCGACCCGGGTTACATTGGGTCCTAATTCTGTTGCGGCTTAAAAATGGCAAGGGAAAACGAAAAATTACAAATTGCTAAAGAAGTAAGGGGAAAATTTAAGGGAAAATTTTTCAAAAGAAAATGCAGACCATGGCAAACGACTTCGTGTAAATAAATATAAATTTTACTGTTGTGCAAGAAATTATACAACTGTGAAAATAACCCTTTGTAGTCTTTGTAAAATATGTTTTTTAAACAAATTCCGAATATGCGGAAAAAAAGTGAAATAAAAAAAATTTTCGTTGTTATTCCTCGCTCCAAATTTTTTAAGTTTTTATATCGTCCCCGAGTGGCAATGAAGCCCCGGCCCGAAAGTCAGGGTCGAACAGCTTTCTAACCGTATAACCCCGTGTTTTTACAACCAAATCCCCCTTCACACGTTCAAAATCCTTCAACTCGTGTCTTCGACCGCGTTTGCGAACCCTTCGCCCTGTAAACCCCCCCTTTAAAAACCTAGGGTTTTTGCCTCATTCATAAAAATACTATTTTCGTTGTTTTTTTTCTAATTTGGTTGAAATGTAAAGTGGGACTCAGCAAGTGTAAAGAAAAATTATTCTGCAACTGTACCATACATACGTCAAATACCGCCCCCCCGACGCGATTATTTGGTCACATTTTGCAAGCTAATGCGATCAAAAGACTGCCGCCGCTTGTACATTTTTTACGATTCAACAAAAAAAACGTTTTTTTTTGGGTAACTGATTGTTTTTTACGTAAAAATGGATTTAGGCTTATGAGACGATTAAAATGGTTATTTATTTCGGTGTTTTCTCATATCAAATTTCTCGAAAAATTAAACCCCCGGACCAGCCCCCCCCCTTTAAAAGGTTTAAAAGGTTTAAATTCTCTACCTTGTGCTTATAAATTTTCTTTGACATTTGTTGTATTTATGCTATGTCTACTCGTATAACAATTTTTTTAAAATTTTGCCCCTTCACAGTTTTCCCAAAATTTCCCCACATCCTAAAGAAAAAAGGGATTTCTGGTTTTTGATTTGTTTTTTTATGACGTCCCTTATTAAACTTTCAGACGGAATCTCTTTTTCATTTGGAAAAAAAAAAGGAAA
>NW_023662930.1:0-15535 GCF_015228065.2 Penaeus monodon
AAAAAATTTTTTTTTTTTTTTTTTTTTTTTTTTTTTTTTTTTTTTTTCTCTAAACAGATTTTTCCTTTGGGAAAATTTTTCTGGCATCAACTACAATAGATGGGGTTTTTTTTGTTTTTAACAAACGCTTTTTTTCGTCGCGTAAAAAATATATATGTTCATCAGTCCCCCCCCCCCTTTTTTATGTAGAGGTGTCCCATATTCAATTTTTGGGTTGTTTTTTTCCCCCAAACAAATCAATTTGTAAGTTGATTGCAAACTTGGATTAAGGCAGTTTAAACTCAATTTTCTTGTTTTTTAAAATGAAAGTAATGACTACGTTTATCCTGGTAAGTAATCTTATTTAATTCTATTTTGGTGTGTATTTTTTGTGTAGTATAGTTTTTTTTGCTTCCCACAACAAGTAGTAAAACGGTTGCTAGGTTAACACTTTTCCTGTAAATGGGAACCTAACCGAACAGAAAAAATACGGGCGATCTGAAGGGCTGTCAATCCATCAAATACCCTCTGCTTTTTTTCCAGTAACCCTATGAACATAGCCAAGAAATATACCAAGATAATGACGGGAAAATTTTGTTTTTTATATGAAAATCAAAATACAGATACAAATAATAATTGTTTTTGATTTTTCTTGCCTTGAAAATGCATCACATTAATATATTGTAAACAAAAATTTGCTTTTGGATTGGGACTCAAGATTATAATGACAACGAAAAATATAAAACAGAAAAAAAGAAAAAAATTTCCCCATTATCTTTTTTGTAGCTTACAGAAGTTTATTTCCTGAAGGTTGCAAAATAGTATGGAATTCCTTTTTTGAGAGGAAATAAACAGCGATTATTGAATTTTCCACATTAGCTACATAAAAACAAAACAACAATTTTTAGGGCGATTCCCTGCAATTTAACATTGGTGGGACGTTCCCACGTAAGTGGTCCCCTCCAAAAAATCCCTCCCGTTATATTTTTTTTTTTTTTTTTGAATAGGTTTTTTTTTCGCCATCCTATAAACCCATAAGGAAACAATTTTGGCACCAACTAGTTTGATCACCCTTACCTTGGGTCCTCATCCCTCGGCCTCAACGAATTCTGCCATGGTCTCTTTTTCCTTTTCCCCTCCTCCTCTTTTTTTTCTTTTTCCCTTTTTCCTCCTTCCACCCTCCCTTTGTGTACACTTATCCTAATCGTTTAAACTCCATTTTTATTCTTTTTTTTCTCTTTTCGCCACAATACCTTTTTAACATAATATAACTATTTGGGGGGCTTTTGGCCTCCTAGCCCGCACCCCTAATCGTTTTGTATTTTTTTTTGAATTCCAACCACTAAATGAACCTTTAGATTGTTTGACCGCCGGCAGAATTTTTTTTTTTAGTAAAATTACGATGATTGGATGATGAATATGATTGATGATAATTGAATGATGATGATGGAATGATATGGAATGAATGATGGATGATGATGATGATGATGATGAATGATTGATGATGATAAAATAAAACACACACCCCACACACACACAACACACACCACACACAAACCACAAACCACCAACAACACACCCACACACCACCACAACACACTCCCCTTCCCACACCCCCCTTCTCCCTTGAGTTATTCCTTTTTGGTTATTTTACTGTTTTACCTTGCAAATTTCTTTGCCTATTTTTTTTCCTTAGACCGGTCCCGCTGAACGTACTCTGGTGTTCCCCCGCTCCCTGTTTTTTTTCGCTTCTTGAGGTTTTTTTTTCCCGCAAACTAAACCTCGAGGACGTGGGAATTGCAATTTTCTCAAGGGCAGTGGCAGAATTCGCGACCCGCCGTCCCCCCAAGGTAAAACTCAACACACTTTCTGTAGTGGATCTCACAAAGAGAAGCAAAATTAAACCCAAAAAGCTGTTTTTTTTTTTTCCAAGTTATATAAAGTAAAATGTTAAATAAATTTCACGAGTAATAAAAATTATGGGGTATGTGTAGATATGGATATACTAATAATAGTAAAATGATGATAAGTTAAATAGTGGATAATGATAAAAAATAATAATTATTATTATTAAATCATTTTTTTTTTTTTTTATTTATTTAATTAATTATTTATTCCCACTCATTTCCAACCTGCATTGACATAGGCCTTCTCTCAGATCTTTATGTTTGGGTATATATGTAACCTCATGTAGGGTGTTTCTTGGTCCCGAGATATATCCTTTTAATTTGATCCATTTTTCCCTTTTTTCTCATTAACCCACCTTTTCCCTTTTGGCAGCATATTAATTAAATACTAAACATTGGAGTCCCCTTCCTCTTTCCTCCAGATTATTTTTGGTCAATCTCTGCACACAAATTTCCTTTTGATCCTACACCTGCGGAAATAATAAAAAAAATTTTTTTGATTTGAAGAAATGAAAATCCGACCCCAAAACCTGTCCAGCGCCGAAAAAAAATGCCAAAGTTGGCAGTCCCCCCTTTTCCCCGAAGCTCTACCCAAGAACGTCCCCCCAAAAACCGACCAGGTAAAATCAAAACGCCCCAGCACCCAAAAACATACATTCTCCTGCACATGGAACCCCAAATGTTTCCCCCGCTAAATGTTTTTTGTGTTACTAAATCGGCCAAACTGCGGGATCAGTTTTTGGTTTTTTTTCCTACGGTTTTTTTTCCGGCTTTTCGCTTTTCGTTTTTTTTTTTGTTGGAAAATTTGGGGGTTATTATTTTTTTATATTGAAAAAAAATACGTGAAAAAAAAAAACCTGTAATTAACATAAATAAATCGTTTTTGGAAAAACATGTTTTTTTCCCGCCCAACCCCAAAAATTTTTTTTTATCCAGTAATGGATCCCTTGGTCAAAATTTTTTTAATAAATCATTTTTTATATGTAAAAAGTGCATAAAAAAAAGTTGATTTTTTTTTGTAAAAAAACAAGGGATAAAATAAATACCGTCCCCAAAAAAAGTAAGTGCCAAGTTAAAAAAAATGAAACCAGATTACCTTCTGTGATTTTTTTCCCACAAAATATTTTGCTAAGGAAAATTTTTGTTGGGGTAAAAAAGGCTGGCAAAAAGCCCGACCCTTCTTATTTCTGTGGGGACCCTTTGATTTTCTCCTGTAAAATCATTGGGGCCCCTCCACCAAACGGGGGAAATTTTTTAACCAAGCGCGTTTTTTTTTTTTTCATTATCATTTTCCTTTAAGGAACATGTCCCCCTTTGGGAGTGGGTTCGGTTGGGGATTTTTTGTAGAATAAATTATAATTAAAATAAAACCCAATTGCAGAGAAAAAAACCCATTTTTTTTGATAATACTAATCTTTATAGATATCAAAAATTTTGAGAAAACAGGCATATCTCCCTTTCCAAAAAAAAATAATTATTAAAAAGTTTACCCAATTTTAGGTGGCAAGAGATAAATACCCTCAGCTGGGAATGTTTTTTTTCGGTAAAGTTTTGGAGCTACAGCCTGTGACCTCCCACAACCAATCCACACCTGAATGATCAAGAAAAAAAATTTCTCCAAAACCAGGTTAAAGCCCAAGAGGTTTTAAGAGAAAATGTAAAAGGATTTTAACCACTAAAACACAAACCCTGGGACCGGCCAGCCAAATATGTGGGTGTGCAGTAGAATCGGTGGAAGATAGTTAGACGAGAAAAAAAGAAAGAAAAAAAAAATTTCCCTGAAGATATATTTTATAGGGTTTGGGTATTTGAAATTTTTTTTTTTTTTTTGAAAATTTTTAAAATAATAATTCCAGGAATGGAAAAAAACAACCCATATAACTCGTTCCCCCCTCAGTGCCCCCCCCCTTTTTTGCCTAAAAAACAAAATTTTCCCCGTTTTTTTCCCCGGGGTTTTTTTCCCTGATTCTTTCCCCCCTGGGGTTTTCCCCTTTTTTTTCCCCCGAACAAAAAAAATTGAAAAAACCGCTTTTTCGGACCGCCAAGGGGGTTTTTTTTTTGGCAGAAGAAAAAGAAAACCCCCCGATTTTTTAAGAAGCTTGTTTAGGGGCGGGGGCAATAATCGGCCTTCCCTTTCCGCTGGGTGCAGTGGGGGAAAATTTCCCGTCTAAACCGCTTCATAAAGGCTGCCCAAATTGAAGGGCGAGAAAAAAGAAGAGATGTTAAATTTTATGGTTTTGCAAAAAAAACACGGTGTAAGGTATTTGCAAATGAAGTTTCCAGGAGACATTTTACATTTGTTGATAACTATCGGGGGGTTAAGTACTTTTTCCCCCAAATTTAAAAATGCCATTTTTTAGAAATACGTCCGTTTTGGTAATTATTTTTTTTTTCATGCTGTTTTTGAAAAAAAAATTTTTTTTTTTTGTTCCCCTTTGGGTTTCCCCCTAATAAAAAAAATAAATAAAAATAAATTGGGAGCTTTTTTTTTTTTTATTTTTGGCATTTTCCTTTTCCCTCATCCCCTCCTCTCGTAAATGAAAAAACGAGCTAAAACCGTTTTTTAAAAAATAGTTTGCTTGCAAAATCATTGCTAGGAGCAATAGGAAAAAAAAACCCCCCCTTGAGAGGGGGAAAATGGCCCAAAGTTTATTGCTAAAACTTATGGGGCCCCGGGCCCCCCCCGTTGGGGAATTAGGAAAAACAAGAAGGGAAAAAAGACCCCTGGAAAAAAAGGGAAACAAAAGGGGGGTGCACAAAACTACTCCACCGCATTTTGAAAAACGAAAAGAAAACTATATCCGGGCATTTCCGGCGACGGGGAAATAACCTGCTTGCGTGATACCTCCAAAGCGTGAATAGAAATGGGAGAAAGGCATTAAACATTTATTGAGTTTTTTGGTGCTAAATGTATTTCGTACTTATATAAATTGGGCCATCTCTTTCCACATTTAAACCCAAACAAAGAATATGCCCAACGGACTAAAACCACTGTTTAAATTTAAGACAGGGTTGAGTAGGTTCTCAGGAACTGAAGGGCCCCAGTGTTTGGGCTTTTGGACTCTTAACCCCTTTGACTCCAAAACTAATTTTTCTCCCCCCCCCCCCCCCTTTTCCTTTCTTTCCTTTCATTCTCCCAAATCCTTTCCCCGTCCCCCCTGCTCCCAAATTCAAAATTTAAACTTTTTTTTTATTCTTTTTTTTTCCCCCCAGTAAAATTTCCATTCATAATTTTATATGGGCCCACTGGAATGTCGGGCCCCCATTTATTCGTTTGTTAACCATAAACCATTTCTGGAAATCCCACAAAACATCTCTTTTACTTTAAAACCTAAAAAACTCCCCTTTACCTGGGGAACCTTTGCCCCCCAGGCCCCAACCCTACCTTTAGAGGTTTTTTAAACGGCCAGAAAAAAATTTTTTTCTGTTAAAAAAAATACAAAACCGATTTTTTTTCCCCATTTTTAAGTTCGATTTTTTTAGCCAGAAAAATTTTTTTTGGTCCCCCCTTTGGGTTTGGGACTGGTAAACATTTTTTTTTATAGTGGGATAGTATTTTAAAAAAAGACTCCTTGACTATTTTTTTGAAAGAATTTTGTTTTCGATGATACGTCCCAAAACGTGGAAAAACCTTCATGTCAGTTATAATAGACAAATTTTATTTTTTTTAACAGGGGACATTAGATTACGTTTACTGCCCCCTCATCTATTTTTTCCCCCCCCCTTTCATTTTTGCCCAACTTGGTTTTTTTTTTCTGTGGAAAAAACAAAAGTGGCCACTTTCCGAAAAAATTTAAGCGTAAAACCTGACCAGGGACAGGTCGGGAAAAATTTTTGCGGAAAGGAACTTATTTTTTTTGAACTTTTTTTTTTTTGTTTTTACATGATTTTTTTAAAATTTTTACATATACAAATGCCCCCTAGTTAAAAACCATACGGGTTCCCTTTTACATTTAATGTTGCATATAAAAATTTTTTTTATAAAGCCGTAATTGAAATTGGTTTTAATAGATGTGTGTATACACGCACATATACCATAAAACATAAACATAAAATTTTATAACAATTTGTGGATTACATTTTTTTGGCCACCCAATATTTTTCCACTTTAAGTCCTCCCAGATTGGGGGTTTTTTTTTATATTTTTTCCATTAATTACGAATTTCCCATCGGAAAGTTTTCTTTTTTTTTTTTTATGCTGTGGTGGTTTTTACATAAAAACAATCATCTTTCTTTTTTAAGTGAGCCCCATATTAACAACCCTTTTGAAAACAATTTCCATCAAAGGTATATATATGTATTTTGGTGGGGTGGTGTTGGTGGTTTTTGTATAAAAATATAACAGAGAGAGGAGGGGAGAGGGAGGAGGGGGGAAAAAGGGAGAGAAGAGAGGGGAGCGGGGGGGCCCGGGAAAGAAAAAAAGGAGAGAGGGGGGGGCGGAAAAGAGAAGAGGAGGGGGGGGGGGGGCAGAGAAAGAAAAGGGAAAAGGCCAGAAAAGAGAGAAAGTGGGAGGCACAGAGAGCCCTTTGGTAGGCAAGGAGGGGGGGGGGGCAGGGGGCAGAGAGAAGAAGAGAGAGAGAAGAAGGGAAAGGAAGAACAGACACAGAAACACAGACAGACAGAGGAGGAGGAAGTGGGGATTCTTCCATTTTTCCTCGTGGAATTTTTAAAAGTGAGTCCCCTTTGGGACATAAGGGGTTTTTTTTTGTCGGCATTTTTTCCCCCTCCAATTCCCAGAGTATTTTTTTCCCTTTTTTTTAAACAAGGGTTTTTTTTTTTTCAAAAAACCAAACTTTTTAAAAAGGACTCCCCTTAAAACCCAATACTAAAAAACAAATCATTGCAAATTGATCAAAATTTGTTTGGTAACGGAAAAAACTGGCGTCCCCCAGGTACGATTTCCCACACAAACCACAACACAACACCAACCCCACACAACCACCCCACACCAACAACCACCACCACCAACCCACACAACACCAAAACACACCAACACACACCCCAACCCAACACAAACAACACACAAAACAACCAAACAAAAAAAACCAAACACTCCCACCAAAACCATCCCATACCACTCTGGCACAAGCGGAAGGTCAATGGGACCCCGGGGAATGAGCGAGGAAGGGCCTTTTTTGGTCGGCCGCCCCGGGTGGACGAAATTTTGGACGCAATGACGTGGGCCCTTCTGATTCTTTCCCCTTTCCATGTTTTGAATGCTACTCCTATATAACCCCCAAATGTTTTTTTTTTATGGTGGGAGAAAGTGCTTTAACTAAATAAATTTTTTTTTGTGCATATTTTGCCATATTTTTTTGGTGGGTTTGTTTGGTGTGGTGGGTGGGGGTGGGGGTTTTGTGTTGGTTGTGTTGTGTTGGGGGTGGGGGGGGGGGTGGTGTTGGTGGTGGTGGGTTTATGTAATGTTTTTTTGTATATTAAAAATCCCTTAATTTTTTTTTATTATTACATACCTAAAAATACATCCAACAAACATACCATACATACATACAACATAAACCATACATACCATACATACACACCCACACACCAAAAAACACACCACAACCCCAAACAAAACAACACACAAAAACACACACACAAACCCCACAACACGCAAACCAAAATAACAACACAACACACACAACAACACATAATATATATATTATAAAAATATATATAATTTATAATATATATATATATGTTTTGGTGTGGGTTGTGGGGTGTGTGTGGGTTGGTGTGTGGGTGTTTTTGGGGTTTGGGTGTGTTGGGTTGTGTGGTGGTTTTGTAATGTTGGGAATGGGTATATGTTATATGTTTTAATGTATATCTCCATCTTATTTTAAACATACATACATAAATAAATAAATACATTTCATACATACATACAACCACACAAAACCCACCACACACCCACAACAACACCCCACACACAAACAACACACAAAACAACATAAATATATAAAATAAATTATAATATATAATATAATATAATATATATAATATATTAAAATAAAATTTTTTTTTTTTTTTTTTTTTTTTTTTTTTTTTTTTTTTTTTTTTTTTTTTTTTTTTTTTTTTTTTTTTATGTAATTATTATATGTTTATAAATATATAAAATTTATATTAATTTAAATATATAATTTATATAATAATTATAATAACATAAAAAATATATATAAAATATATTATCTTATTTTTAATATATTTATAAAAATTAATGTGGGGTTGGGGGGTTATGTGGTGGTAAAAACCGGAAATTTAACTGTGAGGATAAAGCGAAACATTGTGGCATGTGGAAAAAATTGCTTAAAACAAAACTTCTTCCTATAAAACACCACAAACCAGGTTTGGTGTGTTGGTGTATTTAAAAATTAAAATTATATAAATATAATATATATTTTATATAATTATATAATATATATTAATAATAATAATAATATATTTTAATAGTAATATATTAATAAATTTATTAAATATATTTATAAAATATAATATTTTATATCAATATTAAATTAAAATTTAAATATTAAAATATAATTATATATATTTATATATATATAATAATTTAAATTTTTAAAATTAAAAATTTTTTATATAAATATTTTATATATTATTAAAATATAATATTATATAAATTTGGTATTAAATTTAATTATATATAAAATTATATTTATATTTTAAAATAAAAATATAAATTTTTTAATAATATAATATATTTAAAAATTATTTTTATATTATTTTAAAAAAAAATAAAATTTTATATATATAAAATATATTAAATTTTTTTTATTTATTTTAAAATTTTAATTGTTTAAAATATATAAAATAAAATTTTAAATTTTATAAAATTTTAAATATATATTAAAAAATTAAAAATTTTATTATTAAATTAATAAAATATATTAAATTAAATATTAATATTAATTATATAATATTAAAATTTTAAACAACCCCCCAACCTGTTTTTTGGGTTTTATGGAAGAAAATTTATAGCCATTCCCCCACATTTTCCCCCAAAGTTTTTTTGCTTATCTCCCCCATTAAATGTCCTTTTTTTTTAAAAAAAACAAACCCCCCCCAAAAAAAATATAATATTATAAATATATTAAATTAATTATAATTTTAATATATTTATTTATATTTAAAATTTTATAATAATAAATTTTTAATTTAAAAATTAAATTTTAAAATTTAAATTTAAATATATTAAAAATTTTAAAAAAAAAAAAAAAAAAAAAAAAAAAAAAAAAAAAAAAAAAAAAAAAAAAAAAAATAAATATTATTATATAATATATAAAATTATTATATTATTATAATATAATATATATTATATTATAAATATGTATATGTGTTGTGGTGTGTGTGTTGTGTGTTGTGTGTGGTGTGTGGTTGTGTGGTGTGGTGGGGTGTTTGGGTGTGGGGTTATGTATGTTTGTAAAGTATGTTATGTATGTTTGTATGTTTATGTAAAGTTATATAGATAGAATAACATTTTACATTATACATATACCCCATAACAACACATACCACCAACCACAACCCCACACACACAACCACACACCCAAACCACCAAAACCCCCCAACCACACCCCAAACACAACACACACAACACCATAATATATAATTAATATAATTTAATATTATATATATATATATAATTTTTTTGTGGTTTGTTGGGTGTGTGTGTGTTAATTTGTCGTGGTGGGTGGTGTGGTGTTGTGTGTGTGGGGTGGGGGGTGTTGGTGTGTGTTGGGGGTTGGGGTGTGGGGGTTGGTGGGTGGGTGTGTGTTGTTAATTTTATGTATGGTATGTATGTATGTATGTATTTTATGTTTTGTTTTTTTGGGTAAAGTATTATAGTTTTAAAAAAATAGATTATTAAATATAATAATTACAATT
This sequence comes from Penaeus monodon, assembly GCF_015228065.2. Taxonomy (NCBI): domain Eukaryota; kingdom Metazoa; phylum Arthropoda; class Malacostraca; order Decapoda; family Penaeidae; genus Penaeus; species Penaeus monodon. The sequence goes on from NW_023662930.1 coordinate 9,786, forward strand.
TCAATATACCACACAAACCACAACCACCCAAACCCCCCCCCACCAAACCCAACACCCCAAACCCCCACACACAACCACCCACACCCCACACCAACAAATATTGCATATATGCAACAAATAATTTAATTAGTTAGCACTTCTCTCACCAAAAAAAAAACATGGTTATTAGAGTTAGCAATCAAAACAATGGAAAAGGGGAAAGATCAAAAGCCCACGTCATTGCGTCAAAATCCGTCACCCGGGGCCGCCCCGACAAAAAGCCCTTCCTCGCTCATCCCGGAAACTCCATATTGGACCTTCCGCTTTGGGTTTTTGCCAGAAGTGTATGGATGGTTGGGAGTTGTGGGTTGTTGGGTTTTGTGGTGTGTGTTGTGTTTGTGGGGGTGGTGTTGGTGTGGTGTTGTGTGTGTTTGTGTGTGGTGTGTTGGTGTTGTGGGGTGTGTTGTGGGTGTGTGGTGTTTGTTGTGTGTGTGTGTTTGTGGTGTGTGTGGTGGGGTGTGTGTGTTGTGTGTGGTGGGATTGTTGTGTGTGTGGGTGTGTTGTGAGTGTGGTGTGAAATCGTACCTGACGCCAGTTCCGTATACCAACAATAATGATCAATTTTGCATGATTTGTTAGTATGGGTGTAAGGAGTCCTTTAAAGAGTGGTTTTGAAAACCTTGGTAAAAATGTAACTACTCTGAATGAGGGGAAAAATTGCCGACAACCCATTATAGTTCCAAAAGACTCACTTCAAATTCCACAGGGAAATGAAAAGATCCCCACTCCTCTCCTCCTGTCTGGTCTGTGTGTCTGTGTCGGTGTCTCTTTTCCCTCTCTTCTCTCCTCTCTCCTCTCTCTGCCCCCTGCCCCCCCCCCCTCTGCCCTCCTCCAAAATGTCTCTCTGTGCCTCCCACTTTTCTTCTCTCTCTGCCCTTTCCCTCTTCTTTCTCTGCCCCCCCCCCCCTCTCTCTCTCTCTCCTCTTTCCGCCCCCCCTCTCTCTCTTTCTTTCCGCCCCCCCCCTCTTCTCTTCTCTCTCTTTTCCCTCCCTCCCTCCCCTCTCCCCTCCTCTCCTCCATGTAATATATTTATACACACACACAACACCACACCACACAACATACATAATTATTTACTTTGATGAATTTTTGTTTTCAGTTGTATTGGGGGCCTCACTTAAAAAAGAGAAATTGCATTTTTATGATTACCCACCACGCAAAAAAAAAAAAAGAAACTTCCGATGAAATTCGTAATTAATGGAAAATATTAAAAAAAACCAATCTGAGACTACGTGGAAATATTGGCTGGGCCAAAGTGTAATCACATTGTTTATATATATGTATGGTATGTAATATGTTATATGTTGCGGTGTAATACACACATCTAATCATAATCCAACATACGCTCAAAAAAAAAATTTTTATAATGCGACATTAATGTAAAGACAGTATGTTTGGTTTGTAAACTAGTGGCATTTTTGTATATGTAAATTTAAACAATACATGTAAACAAACAGTTTCAAAAATTAGTTCCTTCCGCAAATTTTTCACCGACCTTGGTCCCTGGTCCCAAGGTTTTACCGCTTATTTACGGAAGTTGCCACTATTGTGTTTCCACAGAAAACAAGGACCAAAAGATGGCACATAGGGGGGGACAAAAATAGAATTGGAGACAGTAACGTAATTCTAATGTGTCCGCTGTTAAAAAATAAGTTTTTGTGTCTATTTTATAACTGGACATGAAAGGTTTTTTCCACGTTTGACGTATCATCGAACAAATTTCTTTTCAAAGTAGTCCAAAGAGTCTTTAAAATATTCCTCACTAATAAAAGTGGTTACCAGTACCCCAAAGCGGACAAAACTAAACTGGCTAAACAATCGGCTTAACGAAAAACGTTGTTTTATTACAGAAAATTTTTGCCGTCAACATCTAAGGTAGGTTTTGGGGCCTAGGGCCAAATTCCCCCAAAGGGGAGGTTTTTTTAGGGACATAAACGATGGTTTTTTTGGGAAATTTTCCGAATGGTTTAATTGGTCCCCAAAACGAATAAAATTGGGCCCAAAACATCAGTTGGGCCATAAAAGCAAAAGGATTGAAATGTGAGGAAAAGAAAAAAGAGTTTAATGATTTGGAAGCAATGGGGACGGAAGTGGGAAATGGAAAGAAAGAAAGAAGGGGGGGGGGGGGATTATTGAGGCCCAGGGTTTTTAGAGTCCCAAAGCCTCAAGGGGGCCTCAATGTTCCTTGAAAAACCTATTCCATCTTGTCTTTAATTTAAGTTTTTTTTAAAGTATATAGTTCGTTGGCAAAATATTCCTCAAGCTTTGATATGTTTTGGGATTGCCAAGAAAAAAAGTGAATAAATTAGCAACTCATATAAATGTTTACTGCCTTCCCTCATTTTTCTATCACGCTTTGAGGTTTTTTACGCAAAGTATCCCCGGAATGACGGATAAATGTTTCATTTTTTTTCATAATGCGGGTAGTTTTTTGTGTTTTTGCAAACTCTCCTTTTTTTTTTAAAATCCCTTTTTCCGTTTTGTTTTAATTCCCCTACCCCCATAAGTTTTTAAAGCAAATGACTTGTGCCAAAAAAAGTCCCCTTCAATTTGGTTTTTTTTCTATTGCCCAAAAAACTTTGCACAAAATTTTTTTTTCATAATTTTTTTTTAAAGGTGTTTTTTATTACGAAGAAGGAAATGAAAAGTGAAAAAAAAGCCATTTAACTAAAAAGCTCAATTTATTATTTTTATTTTTAATTAGTGAAACAAAGAATGACATAAAAAAATTTTCAACAGCATGATATAATTCCCGGGGAAGGTTATATACGTTTTTTCCCTAAAATGCAAATTTTAATTGGGAAAATGCTACTAACCCCCGATAGTATATCAAAAAAAATGTTAAAATGTCCCTCTGGAAACTTCATTGCAATACCTAACACGTGTTGCAACCATAAATTTACAACATCTTCCTCTTTTTCTCGTCTTCACTGGGCAGCCATATGAAAGCGGTTAGACGGGGATATTCCACTGCACCAGCGGCAAAGAAGGGGGCCGATTTATGTCGCCTCAAAAAAAAGCCTCTTATACTCTGGGCTTTCTTCCTCTGCGAAAACCTTTGGGCGTTCGAAAAGCGGTTTTTTCATTCTTGTTTTCTGGAAAACAGGAGAGCCCAGTGAGAGATCATGGAAATCTCAGAAAAACATGAAAAAATTTTGTATTTAGCAAAAGCGTGGCACTGAGAACGAGTATATATGGATGTTATCATTTCTGGATTATTTATTCAAGTTCAAAAAAAAAGAAAAATCCAATACCCAAACCCTATAATAATATATCTCAGGGAAATTTTTTTTTTTTCTTTCTTTTTCCTCGTCTACTATCTCACCCGATTTTACTGCACCACCCACCACCATTATCTGGCTGCCGTCCAGTGTGTTTTAGTGGTTAATCCTTTTTTACATTTCTCTAAATACCTCCTTGCTTAACCGTGGTATTGAGAATTTTCTTCTTGGATCCATTCAGGTTTGTGGAATGTTGTGGAGGTCACAGGCCTGTAAAGCTGCCAACTTTTACGAAAAACACTCCCAGCCTGAGGGTATATCTCTTTGCACCTATATTGGGTAACGTTTAATAATTATTTTTTTTGTAGGAAGATAATGCCTGTTTTCTCAAAATTTTTTGATATCTATAAATGATTAGTATTATCATAAAATTGGTTTATTTTTCTCTGCATATAGTTTTATGTATGTATAAAATAATTATCTACAAATATCCCCACGACCACTGCAAGGGGAACATGTTTCCCTTAAAAGAAATGATAATGGAAAAAATAAAAAACGCGCTTGGTAAAAAAATCCCCGTTTGGTGGAGACCCAATGACTTTACAGGAGAATATCAAGGTCTCAACAGGAAAATAGAAGGTCGGCTTTGCCAGTCCATTTACCACTGAATTCCTTAGCAAAATTTTTGTGGAAAAAAATCACAGAGTAATCTGTTTCAATCTATACTGGCACTTTTTACTGTTTTGGGGGGACGGTAATTTTATTTTTTTATCCTTTGCTTTACAAAAAAAATCACTTTTTTTTATGCACTTTTTTACATATAAATGATTATAAAAAAATTGGACAATGATTCATACTGATAAAAAAATTTTTTGGGGTTGCGGGGAACATGATTTCCAAAACGATTTTTTATTTATGTAATACCAGTTTTTTTTTTCACGTATTCCTTTCAATATTAAATAACTATAAGCCAATCACAACAATGAAAACGAAGCGAAGCCGTAAAACCGTAGGAAAAACCAAAACTGATCCCTGGCAGGTTGGCGATTTATAAGAACAAACAAACCATTAGCGAGGGAACATGTGTGGTGTGTTATCAATTGTGCAGGAGAATGTTGGTTTTTTTTTTGGGGGTGCTGGGGGCGTGTGATTTTACCTGGTCGTTTTTGGGAGGACGCTCCTTGGGTAGAGCTTCTGGAAAAAAAGGCGGACTGCCAACTTGCATGTTTTCGGCGCTGGACATGTTGTTTGGGACGACTCATATTCTTCTATAAATCAAAATTTCGTTATTATTTTCCGCAGTGTAGATTTCACAAAGAATGTTGTGCAGAAGATGACCAAAATATCTGAGGGAAGAGGAGAACTCCCAATGATAGTAATTAATAATATGCTTGCAAAAGAAAAGGTGGGTTTAATGAGAAAAAGGGGAAAAAAATGATTCAATAAAGTATATAATTCTGGGAACAAGAACCACCTACCATGAGTGGTTACATATACAAAACATAAGAAATCTGAGAGAAGGCCATGTTCTATGCAAGTGGAATGAGTGGGAAATAATAATTAATAATTAATAAAAAAAAATGATAATAATAATAATTTATATTTTTTTATCATTATTCACTATTACTAATCATCATTTACTATTATTAGTATATCCATATCTACATACCCATATTTTATATACTCGTGAATTTTTATACATATTTTATATACTACTGAAAACAGCTTTTGTTTAATTTGCTCTCTTTGTGAGATCCACTAACCAAAAAAGTGTGTTGAGTTACCTTGACGGCTGTTTCGGCGGAATTCTCTGCCAGCCCTTGAGAAAAATGCATCCACGTCCCTCGAGTTTTAAGGTTTTGCGGGGAAACCTCAAGAAGCGCAAAACAGGAGCGGGGAACCAGAGTACCGTCAGCGGGACGTCTAAGGAAAATAGCAAAGAATTGCAGGTAAAACAGTAAATAAACTCCCAGAGAAAAGGGAGAAGGTTGGGGTGGTGGGGTGGGTGTGTGTGTGTGTGTGTGTGTGTGTGTGTGGTTTGTGGTGTGTTGGTGTGTGTGTGGTTGGTGTGTGTGTGTGGTGTTTTTTCTTTCATCATCATCATCATCAATCAATCATCATCATCATCATCATCATCATCATCATCTCATCATCATCATCATACAATCATCATCATCAATCATCATTAATTTTTACTAAAAAAAAAATTCCTGGCCGCGTCCCAACAAAATCTAAGGTCATTAGTGGTTGAATTCCAAAAAAAATAACAACGATAGGGTGCGGCTAGGAGGCAAAGCCCCCAAGTATAGTATTATGGAAAATAAAGTCATTGTGGGCGCGAAAAGAGTAAAAAAAAATGGAAGTTTTAACGATTAGGATAAGTGTACAGAAGAGGTTGAAGAGGAAAAAAGAAAAAAGAGAGGAGGGGAAAAGAAAAGACCATGCAGAATTGTTTGGGGGAGGGCAAGGGAAAAAATTTTAAAGGGGGGA
>NW_023662931.1:5000-15532 GCF_015228065.2 Penaeus monodon
AGAACCCCTACAACCAGACAGACTTGCTCATATCAAGAAAGGCAGCTGAACCCGAAACTCAGGCATTATCTTTTCTCTGAGGGAACTAAGAAATGCATATAAAAGCCAGTTGTAACACAGCCCCGGGCTTGACTTGATCTCGTACCCCATCATTTCTCACCTGGACTAGTAGGTGAGCTTGCATTCCTGCAACTCATCAACAATTTCCTGGAAACTTCCACTCTACCCCAGAGTTGGAAGGGGCTACCATAGTTCCCATCCCTAAACCAAAGGAGCCTGGGAAGTCCCGCCCCATTTCTCTCCTCAGCTGTCTGGCCAAGACGGCTGAGAGGATGGTACTGAACCGGCTCCGATGGAAAATGGGATCCCCACTGAACACCTCCACGGTTTCACCAGTGTCATGAGCACAGCGCCCAGCATAGCCACGCTCTTGAGCACAATAAGCACGGGCACATCTGTGGTAGTATTCCTTGACCTGAAGAAGGCTTTTGAATTGGCAATCCTCTTGGGCCATTCAGGAGAGCCTGATCCAAAAAGGAATCGAGGTAAGCTCTTGGCTTGGATAGGTGACTACTTACCAATAGAACAGCCCAGAGTCAAAGTCCAAGGTCACATATCACAGCACATGCCACTAGAGAATGGAACGCCACAGGCTGGGGTTCTCAGTCCAGCCCTTTTAACACTTTAATGTCCTGTATCCTCACATAAACCTCCCAGTGAGGTCCAAGATCATCACCTATGGCAGACGATCTTGCTATCATCCCCCACTGGACCATACTGCCTAAAAAAAGGCCAGCGTTGTCTGGACCTCGTATTCGAGGAGTGTTGCAGACAGGACAAAAGATCTCTGCAGCCAAATCCAACCATGGCTCTGAGACAGAAAGTTCAAGGCACAAGTCTGAAAATCCAGGGAATGGACTTGGAGTGGTTCAGGAATACCTCTACCTTGGGGTAAGGATGGGACCGGACCCTCTCCTTCCACAAGGAGGTCCAGTACCTGGTTGACCCAAACAAAATCAAGACTGTCTATCATGAGAGCAATGAGGGGAAAGATGCTGGGGGCCAGACACAGAGTACTAAGATCATTCTATGTACATGCTGTAAGGCCCATTATAGACTATGCCTTCCTCGCTCTGATTGGCTTTAAAGAGAAATATAAAGCCCCAACTGAGGCAATCCAAAACAAAGCCACCAGGGTAATTCTGGGTGCCCTAAGGTGAGCGAAGGTCCTCAACCTCCTACGGGAGTCAAACCTTCTCCCCTTGGCCTCACGAATCGATCAAATGGCAGCACAATCTTATCAAAGGTCATCCAGGCTCCCAGGAATACAACCTAAGACATAAAATAGTCAGATGCCTAGAACAAGATAATGAGCTGTTTGCAAACAACTCCGGTTGTCTCACACAGCCGGGGTGTTAATACCCATCAGCTAAAAGGGAAACCCTTCTTGCCAAGGGCATGGAGTCCCCCACCCTGACTTATTCCACACCCTAGTCTAAAGGCAAAACCCAGAGGGTCTTGCAACCATCACTCCTCCGGGCATCAGAACATATTACAAAGATGGATCGGTCGATCCCCTTTACCCACACTGCAGGCGCTGGCTTCGCAGCAAGGGATGCCCCAAAATCCATGAGGGTAAAAGACAACGCCTCCTCGCTACAGAGGCAGTTGCTATCATGGGAGCACTAAGCCCCACATCCGTGAGGGAAGGACACGTGGTCATACACACAGACTCCAAAGGAGCCATCGACTGTCTGCACAGCGCTCACCCACTGACAAAATCTACCTTCTGACTACCATCCTCACACTGGCACAGAGGATTCTTGCACAGGGTAGAAGAATTATCATAAACTGGGTTTCCCAGCCACATAGGGATCATAGGGAATGAGCTTGCTGACAACTAGCCGAAGTTGGCAGGGGTATGCCCTCTAATCCCATGATAATACATCAGAGCCGCAAATTACTTAGGAAGAAGTGTACGGTGATGGCAACCTCCTTCCCCTGCAGCTTCACAGACGAGGAAACGAGATCCTCCCCCGCGGCCAGCTGGGACTCAGACGCCACAGGCTATGAACCACTGGCACTCTCTGAAATAAACAACAGAGGTCCGAAATCATTCTACACAGAATGCGCCTAGGTTACCACTGTTCATGGCAAATCATACGAACAATAGAACTGAAGAGAGGTGTTGCATGCATTCCGGCGAGCCGAACGCCACACTTGTACTTATTTAGAGAATTGTGTGCACGCGCATTCCTGAGACAAGGTCCGCAGAACACGTGCTGGGAAAGCGATTATGGGAGATGCTTAACCACGGCTAACAGAAGCGCCTGCTGGCAATCCCACCGCCACGGTAAAAACCGAGTGTCAGAGAACCAAATGAGACAGCCATAAAAAGCTGACACAGGCCCGGGGCCCTAAGTGAAAGGCCCGGGAAAAGCCAAAAGCTCACAAATCTCAACGAACGACACGGTCAGGTCACGTCGGGGATTAAGTGTGCGACGACCTTGGCTAGTTCGTGGCTCCCGGTTGCGGTGTTTAAGTTTTAGTGTTTAATAACCCGCTTCTACCATTTTTCCTTTGTCGTGGGGTCAGGCCTTGTTTTATGATGGAGGCCTTGGGACCACTTAGGGGGCCCTCGGTGTCGACGGAACAACGAAGGCGCTCCTCTTGTCAAGTCGTCGAGGGGCGCTGCGGTGTTGGTCGATTCGTTTTTTTTGGAGGCCACGTCCTGGCTCACCTATGTACACCTTAATCGCAGCCACCACAAGGTATGCTGTACACCTGGCTAAGAGGTCTGTTTGGGCTGACCTCTCTTCCCTTACGATGTCTCCGATCTTCTTGCCAGAAGTGGTAGCAACAAGGACTCCAGGGGTTCTGTCAGCTGCGAGTGTGGATGATAATTCTGTGTTTTTGTTCTGGTCATAATCGAGGGTTAACGGAGGGGTTGGAAGGGGTTATTGACGTGTTGCATTTCCTCCTCCAGGAATCCCGGACTGCAGATTCCATGTGCTCGGAGGAAGAAACCAATGATCAGCTTTCTTTGGTTTTATTTGCTGTGGGCAGATAAATAGTGTATGAAATCTCTTTTTTTGTGGGCTTTCAAAGCTCTTTCACAGAGAACACTGGGCCGTCAGGTTTCCTATGGATTAAGGTGTCGAGGAAGGGAAGCTGTTCATTTATCTCCTCTTCGGTGGTGAACTTAGGAGGGGTGCACTGCATTTAGTGGAGGAGGTCTTGAAGGTTTACCTGGTTGGCACTACAGCAGGATGTCATCTACGTAACGAAGCCAGACTACTTTATTCCCCGCGATATTCCGGTATGGTCAGCCTCGAGGGTTTCCATAAACAACTGGGCAATAACTGCTGAAGAGGTGAGCCCATCGCATGTTGCAATTTGTTTTTACTCACACCCACACACACACCACGTGCAGGGTAGTTGCCAATAACCACAAACATCATCCACGTTGACCGTGAACCTGATACTTCTGATGGCTGTAAATGGGGGTCGGAAAAGGGTGGGCAGGGCGAGAGACTTGCCTGTTGAGCTTTGACAGGTCAGTAATAAAGCGAACACCACCATTTGCTTTTGGGACAACAACCAGTGGATGGCACCATTCTGATGGTTCATCTTCCACTGGTTTCAGATGCCTTGTCCAAAAATGAACAAGCTCCTTTCTCTTTGGGTTCTGAAAAGCCAAAGGAATATTTTTGGAGGTGGGCGGAGGACATGCATTACCCTGCAGATAAATTCTCATGGGGGGCCCTACCATTTCTTGATCCCTGACTCAAGTTGCCCTTCTTCCCAAGAATCTCATCTGAGAAGGAAATACTTCCTTGCTTTTTCAGGTGATTAAACGGGTCCAGCGTAAAAGGCACAACTGAAAGGGTTCGACTTTGGTGACTTCCACCCCATGACTCGATTGGCCATGTGCAACCGACTTTGCTTGGGAAATAGTTTTGAACAACCCCCAAAATCCTTGCACTCCATCCAAGAGAGCGGGGGGTTGTAATAAAGGCTGGACATCAGTTAACATTTTTCAACGGTCGTCATGGGTGATGATTTCCCCAAAAAAGATCACTGCTGGTGGGATCTGTGACCATCCGCATTGTTACATTGTCCTGCCGGTGTTGCCAAAATCTTCCTTTTAAAGGGAAAACTTCAGGAGTCCAGTGCGTTTTTCTGCACTGGTCAGGGATATACAAGACTACTGATGAATCATTAGTCAAATTGACATGCGGTTTTTTGGGGGAAGGGCTGAGTTTAGGTCGTGAGTAGGGTGACACCCCTGCCATGAGACGCGAGGGGATACAGAACTTATATCTAAAATTCGGTTTTGCACCTCATCTTTTTTTTTACCTTTCCCTTTTTCTTTATACATTTATCATAGTGTCCCCCCGTTTGCTTTACCTTGCATTGGCATTCCGGCGGACACTCTGCAATGTAGCCAAGGGGCCTTTCTTGCCAAAAACCCCGCATGGGGAAATGGGACCTGCACAGACCTTTCTAGTTGCGCCCTAAAGTTGCGGCTTTTTAGGCAGAGTGACCGGGCCCTCATCTTTGACTTTTGCTTCAGAGCCCTTTTTCTCTTTTATTTTTATATTAAAAGCGATATGCTGTTTTTGAGGACTCATGAAAACTGCATTTCCCCAAAAACATCCTGAATGTCGCGAACAGTCCTTTTAAATGAGCTTCTGGGTAAATTTTTTATCTCGTATACCCATTAGTATCTGTGTTTCATCCACTACTCACAGCATGCTTGGCCCCTGTGCCTTGCAATCTGTGACAAGATTTTTGTCGTTCCAAAAGTCATCAAGCTCTTGCCGTCTGCCTAAATATACTTCGATTCGGCTCCCTTATGCTACAAATAACGTCCCCCTGATTTTTAAACATGCACTGAACCTAAGGCACTGCACAACACTACACTTAGCACAATAAAAAAAAACACCCCCTGAAGGGGTTGTTACTGATCCCACGAGGGTAAAGGGACACGGCAGGCGCCAGCCATGAGGGTGAAGGAGGCACGGGGCAGGCGCAGTTAAACTATTGGTCAAGCGCCCTGTTTGTAAAATTTTTATGTTCGTATTATGTTTGGTGTGTCTCTACATACTTGAGGTGAAGAATACCCAAAGAAACTAAAGTAGGTTCACTGGGGATCAGCTCTGACCAAAAAAAAAAAAGTTTTTTATGGGTTTTGCCCACACGCCGGCTCTGCCCCAGGTGCTACTGCCAACGTGTGACTACAGAAAAAAAAAATATTTATTCTCAAACTGTAAGAGGAATTTTACTCTTTTGCTAGGGCGTTTGGGACACAGATGATGTTTATGATGAGATGATGATATATTATTAATTGATGTGATGATATGATGATGATGAGATATGATATATATGATGATGATGATGATGTGAGAGATTGATGATGTGTGTTTATGATGATGATGATAAATTGAAAACAACGAAATAAAACGATAAAATTTATAGTTATTTGTTATTATATTTTTATTTTTGTTTTTTATTATATTATATTTTTTTTAGTAGTATAATTGTAAAAAGAAATATTATAACTAACAATTAAAATAATGATGAAATAATAAAAAAAACTGAAATTGATCTTTGTTTTATTATTATTATTGTTATTGTTTTTTTTTCTTTTATTTTCCCATTATTTTTAAATTCAAAAAAAAAAAAAAAAAAAATATATAACACTATATATATACATACATATTATATAATATATATATATAAATAAAATATAAATATATATAATATATTATTATATTATATATATATTATATTTTAAATATATATATATATATATATATATATATATATATATATATATAGGCAGCAAAAATTTCTTTTAAATGATAATAATGATGTAATAATAACATAATATGGGGTTTATTGATAAATGATGCAAATGATAGAATGAAAATGATATAACAAAAATAGTGTCCATTTATAAAAAAAAGGGAAAAAAAAAAAAAAATCGAAAGGGGAAAAATCTAGCGAAATATAGCCTTTTGAGGTAACCCCAAAATACCGTTTTTTCGTTTTCATGATGATTTTGGAATTATTAAGGAAATATGATAATGTTTCATAATTGTAGATATTGTATAATCATGAAAATAATGATGATAAAAAGGGGAAATAATAAATTTTGAAAAAACCCTGTTTATAATGGAATTTTTTATAATAATAGGAAAATTTGCTATAAAATATGAGATGATATGATGAGGTATAATAATATAAAGTAAAAATAATAATCAAATAATAATAATGATAATAATAATAATGATAAAAAATAAAAAAATAATAATAATAATAATAAAAAAAAGCAAAACATAATAATAATTTTATTATTTTATTTATTTATTTTTTATTATAGTATAAATTATAAAAAACATATAAGAAATGAAATTTTATTAAAATGATAACGATGAAAATAAAAATAATGAAAATAAAAATTATTAAATACGTTTTATTTTTGTTATGTTCTGTATTTGCGTTTGTGTCATATGTATAATATTTCTATATATATATATATATAATATTATATTAAAAATATTATATATATATATTTTAATATATATATACTTTATGATATTAATAAATATTAAATTTTTTTAGAAGAATGAGACTTAGCAATATGAGAAAGAAAAATTTAGTTTACAACAAAGGAATTTTTGGAAAGTAACCCCCAAACCCCTACCCATTAAAGAAAAAAAAAAAAAAAAAATAATAATGTCAATCAACGCTTGCAGCTAAGATAAAGAAAATTGTGAGCTTAAACAGACCGTTAAAAAATTTAAATTTTAAAAGTATTCACCTACTAAATTAATCGATCAAATGACTGCATCAACCCAGTCTAAACATCAAAAGGAGGATGATACTGAATCACAGTCCGGAGCGCACCTTCCCGTCCGGGCTACTCCTTGAGGACTTCGCTGGCTCGCGATCGGTTTCCCTGGGGAGAGAAGCAGATCGCAATCTGCCCCGTCGTCTCCCTCGCCAGGGGGTGCAAAAATGGGGTTTCTGTCCCCAAAACCCATCCCGGAGAGGTCCCCGGAAGCGGGAAGGGGCGTTCCCCCCCAAAAAAAAAAAAAAACTAGGGGAAAAGGCCTTCCAAACCCCAAAAAAACGTATCTTCGCGTCGACCTTTTAAAAAGGGAAATTTTGTCGAAGTCTTAAGAAAACCTTAAATTTTTAGCCCGTCCTATCCCCCGATATTATAGTTCTCCAAGAAAGCATTTAACAAACCTGTCTTGATGAGGTCTTTCCTGGGGAAACAACCATTATTTTCGGGGAGGGGGTAGGGGTGGGGGCGGAGTCGCATGTACTCCACCTAAGCCCCCCTTTTTACAGAAGGACTTTTGATTCTATTTTTGGAGTTTGTCCATGAAAAGTAAAATTAATGGCCCAACGGCTAATGTTGCCCACCTGATCGTGATGCCATGTGAGCTCTTTGCTCCCCAGCTCTGTCAAAAAATAAAGTAATTTTAGCTGATTTTAATGCTCATCATACGTTAGGGGGTTTCCCTGCGGGGGAGGGTGAGGCAGAAAGTAGTTAATTTTGTTTAAATGAGTCTGTTTTAAACCCTTCTGAATATGGTAGCCCGCGGGGGTGGACGAAAATACCGGTTTTTGAGTTTTATTGACTTACCCACTGGTCTCTTCACAATAGCAGCCAAGTGCCTTGGCCCCATTGACGCCGTTGGGAAAAGCGATCATCTTCCTTTTTTTGTTTAAAATATTCATCAACAGTAAGAATGCCTTCAACCAAAATTTTAAACGTAAAACGAGCAAAAGGGAGCGTAAAGCTCGAACTTTTTGGAGAAACCTTGATGATAAAGAAACAAATTCAGAATTCGATTATAGAAGCCATTGCTACCTTTCCCAAAACTTCAAAGATAGCGTTAAGCTAGAGTTCCATGGGGGACACCAATTGCCGCGGGGCGCTGTGCCGACGCAAAAAGGGCCTACAGGCTTTTCAAAATAACTAAAAAATGAGAACTTTTGAAACTACAAACAATCAAAGCTAGGTCATAGAGAATAAGACAAGAAAAAAGAGACTCCTGGCGGGGCTTTGTCTCTACAAAAAACAGCAATACAAAATATCAGGGGTTTTTTGGCCCACTATCAAAAAAATCAACAAAAAAAAAATCATTTTTTAATAACACATTCCGTGGGTAACAATTTGATTTACCTGGACTTGCTAATCCATCGCCAGGCTTCCTCATACAACACTCAGCTAATTTCCATCCCCTTCCCGACCATCAAGGGTGAGGCGAGCTGCAACCATTTCACTTTGCCCCAGGAGATGACTTTGATTACAATAAAATTTTCAAAGGATGAGCTTGTCCGAGCCCTAAACCTGTAGGGAACATCCCCCGGACCCCGATGAGATTCATAGAGATGATGAAACATCTTAAACTGAGCATGTTAAGTTGTAGAAGTGTACAAAGAAATTTTGGAAAAGCCACACTTTTCCAAAATCTGGCCTTCGCCCCCTCATTCCCATATTAAAAGGAGGGGGGGGGAACCCCCGATTGCCATCTCCTACCCCCCAAATTTCGTTGACAATTTTTATGCAAGGGCATGGAACGAATTGTTAACGTACTTTGCATTTTTTTTAATTCCAGTAATTTTTTATTGAGAACGTGCGGTTCCGCAAGGGACGCCAAACTCTCGATCAACTAGTAAAACTGGCAGTCCCCTATTCAAGAGGCGATATGCCACTCAGAAAAATTTATGCTTTTGGATTATGGAAACTTGCCTTTTTTTTATTCAAAAATTTATCTTGAAGAATTTTGCTGTAAAAATTTTTTTCCGACAATGTCACTTTTTTTGGGCATTTTTGTCCAGGCAAACGGGGGCCCCCAAGGAAGTGTCTTTCCCAACATTATTTCTAGTTGATTTTGACATCGTACCAGTCCTCCCCGGAAAACTTAAATACCACTGTACACTGATGATTGTGCATTATGGGTTCCCCCAAAATGCCGAACTAACAAACGCATCCAAATTTGGACTGGTATGATTCATAACTGGGCCTCCAGGGGGTTAAATTTTTGAAAGAGTAGGGTATTTTTTTTTACATAGAGGAAACCGAACATCAGGCTAAGTCTAGACAACCACCTAAAACCTATTTAAAAAATTTTGCAAAATTTCTTGGGCCTACTTTTTGTAGTAGATTCATTGAAAACCACATTGGTCGTTAAAAATAAATGTCAAAAAGCACTTAAATTTTTTAAAAGTAAAATTTTGGTAACAAATGGGAAGCTGATAGACTTTTGCTAATGGGATATAAGGCCCCCATTAGGTCTAAAGTAGTTATGGGTTTAATGTGTATGGTTCGGGATCGGGAACAAGTTGAAAGGTTTTGGGTGCTGTCGAATCCTTTTGCGTGTGTGTCTTGGGGCCCCGAAGTGACTCGTACGAGCGTCTTAGGTGGAGTCAGGAGTACCCCCTCCGACTCAAAGCGGCCAGTTTGCCCCAACATGCCGCAAAGGTGGCTCAGACTCGACCGCCTAAGGCAATAGAGGCATTAGGCCCTTTCCACGAGCTCCACACCTCGTCGAGAAAATCGGTACAGACTCTCTACCTGATACCCTGGTTCAGTCAATATAGCGCCAGGGAGCCCCAATTTTTCTACATGGACGCCCCGGCTTCCCCCAGCCAAGGCCATGGCGCCGGAGGGGGAGGTACACCAGAGGTTCAGGGGGATCCTTTTTAAATATTCCCTTTTTCATAATTTTACCGAGGGCCCCAAAACAGAAAAGTGTGTGGGGTTTGACTGCCGAATAAACATCGATTTTTCTTGCTGAATTTTTTCCTAGACAAGCATTGCTTTTTCACTATCGCACCCCCGATAGAATAGTTTTTTTTTCCCGATTTATTAAATCCTTTGAAACCACTAAAATGAACTGCTGGGGGAATTTTCATTTGTAAATTACATGGTTTTCCAAAAATCAATCAAGCTAAAGGGTACCAGGCCCTCTGGTACCATGTCAATGAGCATGCGCAAATTAGAGGGCAACTGGCGATCTGGACACTACATAGTTCGTACAGATCTCGGGATAGCCAAAACGTGCCATTAAATTTTTCTTTGATTGCAAAACCCCAAAATAGAATCAAAATCATTCTGTAAAAAGGGGGGCTTTGGGGATGTACATGGCGACTCCGCCTCCCCCCTACCCTCACGACCTTCCGACATAGGTGGTAGTTCCTCAGCGAAACGACCTCGTCAGAGAGAGGTTTGTTAAGTGCGTTTCTTGGGGACCAAATATCGGGACATAGGGGCGAACAATAATTTAAATCTTTACTTAGATTAAACTTCGACAGTTCCTTTTATAATGGTCGACGCGAAATTTCGTTTTTTTTGGGTTTGGAAGTCCTTGTTTACCATTTTTCTTTTTCTGGAAGGGGAGCCTCCCCTCCCCGCTTCCCGGGGGCCTCCCGGGGTGGTTTGGGACAGAACCTCCATGTCCTGCACCTCCTGGCGAGGGAGACGACTGCAGATTGCAGTGCTTCTC
>NW_023662932.1:0-12500 GCF_015228065.2 Penaeus monodon
AATCCGCGCAATTATTAGGCATTAATTTGATGATTCTGGCAATTATTAGGGTAATAATGATAATAATTACCAGAATTCTATTAATCATGACATTAATGATGATAAAAGTGAGAATAAAGAGAATTTGGATAACATTTGATGATTATTAATATTATCACTATTATCATTATTGTCATTATTATTATTATTATTATTATTATTATTATTATTATTATTATTATTATTATTATTATTTTATTATTATTATCATTATTATTATTATTATTATTATTATTATTATTATTATTATTATTATTATTACTTTAATTATTATTATTATTGCCAAAAAATATATTATAACTGCAATAATAACAATAATAATAATAATAAGTATAATTATAATAATACTATTTGTTATAATATTGTTATTAATATTATTATTGTTATTATTATCATTATTATTATTTTTACTGGTAGTATAATTGTAAAAATAATTATTATAACAGTAATAATTACAGTAATAACGATATTAATTGAAATAATGATATAAATAATGATTATAGAAACGTTATTATTGTTATTATTATTGTTATTACTATTATTATTGTAGTTGTTATTAGTATAGATGTAAAATTATATATTATAACTGCAATAATTACAATAATAATGATAATAATTGCAATAATGATGATAATAATTGCAATAATGATGATAATGATGATGATAATGATGATAATGATGATAATGATGATGATAACGATAATAATGATGATAATCATGATAATAATGATGATAATAAGAGGGATTGTGTCCATATATAATAAAAAAAAAAGGTAAAAGAAAAAAAAATCCCTAAAGTCGAAAAAGCGGCAAAATCTAGCGAAATATAGCCTTTTGAGAGTAGACTCCAAAATGACGTTTTTTCAATTCATTTGATGATTCTGGCAATTATTAGGGTAATAATGATAATAATTAGCAGAACTCTATTAATCATGACAATAATGATGATAAAAGTGGGAATAAAGAGAATTTGGATAACATTTGATGATTATTAATATTATTACTATTATCATTATTATCGTCATTATTATCATCATTATTATTATTATTATTATTATTATTATTATTATCATTATTATTATTACTTTAATTATTAGTATTATTGCCAAAAAATATATTATAACTGTAATAATAACAATAATAATAATAATAAGTATAATTATAATAATACTAATTGTTATAATATTGTTATTAATATTATTATTGTTATTATTATCATTATTATTATTTTTACTGGTAGTATAATTGTAAAAATAATTATAATAACAGTAATAATTACAGTAATAACGATATTAATTGAAATAATGATATAAATAATGATTATAGAAACGTTATTATTGTTACTATTATTATTATTACTATTATTATATTGTAGTTGTTATTAGTATAGATGTAAAATTATATATTATAACTGCAATAATTGCAATAATAATGATAATAATTGCAATAATGATGATAATTGCAATAATGATGATAATGATGATGATAATGATGATAATGATGATAATGATGATGATGATGATAAGGATAATAATGATGATGATCATGATAATAATGATGATAATAACAGGAATTGTGTCCATATATAATAAAAAAAAGGTAAAAGAAAAAAATCCCAAAAGTCGAAAAAAGCGGCAAAATCTAGCGAAATATAGGCTTTTGAGAGTAAACTCCAAAATGACGTTTTTTCCATTCATTTGATGATTCTGGCAATTATTAGGATAATAATGATAATAATTACCAGAATTCTATTAATCATGACAATAATGATGATAAAAGTGAGAATAAAGAGAATTTGGATTAAATTTGATGATTATTAATATTATTACTATATCATTATTATCATCATTATATCATTATTTTTTATTATTTATTATTATTATTATTATTATTATTATTATTATTATTATTATTATTATTTATTATTATTATTATATTATTATTATTATTATTATCATTATTACATTATTATTATTACTTTAATATTAGTATTATTGCAAAAATATATTATAACTGTAATAATAACAATAATAATAATAATAAGTATAATTATAATATACTAATTGTTATAATTGTTATTATATTATTATTGTTATTATAATCATTATTATATTTTTACTGGTAGTATAATTGTAAAAATAATTATTATAACAGTAATAATTACAGTAATAACGATATTAATTGAAAAAAATGATATAAATAATGATTATAGAAACGTTATTATTGTTATTATTATTGTTATTACTATTATTATTGTAGTTGTTATTAGTATAGATGTAAAATTATATATTATAACTGCAATAATTGCAATAATAATGATAATAATTGCAATAATGATGATAATAATTGCAATAATGATGATAATGATGATGATAATGATGATAATGATGATGATAACGATAATAATGATGATAATCATGATAATAATGATGATAACAACAGGAATTGTGCCCATATATAATAAAAAAAGGTAAAAGAAAAAAATTCCCAAAAGTCGAAAAAGCGGCAAAATCTAGCGAAATATAGCCTTTTGAGAGTATACTCCAAAATGACGTTTTTTCCATTCATTTGATGATTTTGGCAATTATTAGGGTAATAATGATAATAATTACCAGAATTGTATTAATCATGACAATAATGATGATAAAAGTGAGAATAAAGAGAATTTTTATAACATTTGATGATTAGTAATAGTATTACTATTATCATTATTATTATCATTATTATCATTATCATTATTATTATTATTATTATTATTATTATTATTATTATTATTATTATTATTATTATTATTATTATTATTATTATTATTATTATTATTATTATTATTATTATTATTATTATTATTATTATTACTTTAAGTATTAGTATTATTGCCAAAAATTATATTATAACTGTAATAATAACTATAATAATGATAATAAATATAATAATGATAATAATAATCGTTATAATATTGTTATTAATATTGTTATTGTTATTATTATCATTATTATTATTTCTACGGGTAGTATAATTGGGAAAAAAAAAAAATTTAAATTTTTATAACAGTAATAATTTCAGTAAAAATGAAAATTAATGAAAAAAATGATATAAATATTTTAGAAACTCCTTTTTTATTGTTATTATCATTGTTATTTCTTTATTTTTTGTTTTTTTTATTATATAGTTGCCGAAATTATAGTATAAAATGCAATAATTTTCAAAATTAAAGATAATTTGCAAAATTGGGAATAAAAATTTATAAAAAATTGCAAAATTGCAATAATAATGATAAAAAATTGCAATAATGATATAATAATTGCAATAAAATGAAAAATTTATGATGATTTAAAGATGATAAAGTGATGATAACGATAAAAATGATGATTAAACATGATAATAATGTGATAACAACAGGGGAAAAAGGGCCCCTATATAATAAAAAAGGGGAAAAGAAAAAAAAATTCCCAAAAAAATTTGAAAAAGGGGGGCAAAAACTAGCGAAATAAGCCTTTTTTAGATTTTACTCCCAAAAAGACTTTTTTTTTTCCCTTCCATTTTTTCTGAATTTTTGGGAATTATTAAAAAAGGGTTAATTTAACTGATAATAATTTACCGGGGGGAAAATTGTATTAATCAGACAATAATGATAATAAAAAATGAGGGAAAAAAGAGAATTTTTATAACCCTTTTATGATTAGTAATAGTATTTCTATTATCATTATTTTTATTTATTATTATCATTATTAAATTTTTTTAAATTTTTATTATTATTATTTTTATTATATTATTATTAAAATTTTTTTTTATTACTAAATACTACTACACTGCTACTCAATTATTTTCTATTTTTTATTATTATTTTTACTCCTCCATTATTTTTCATTATTATTTTTTTATCATTTTATTATTTTTATTATTATTATTATTATTATTATTATTTTTTATTATCTTTATTATTATTATTATTTAATTTTCATTATTATTTTCATTATTCTATTACCCTTTTAAATATTAAATATTATTGCCAAAAATTAATTATAACTGTAAAAATAACTATAATTTAAAGATAATAAATATAATAAAAGGTAATAAAAATCCCTTATTTAAAAATGTTATCAAAATTGTTATTTTTTTATTATTAAAACCATTTTTTACTATTTTACTGGTATTTTAAATTTTCAAAATATAATTTTATAAAAAGTAATAATTACAGTAATAATGATATTTAAATTTAAAATTTAAAGGGTATAAATAAATATTAGAAACAACTCGTTTTATTATTTTAAATTTTTTATTACTTTATTTTTTGTTGTTATTATTGTATACTTTAGCAAAAAATTTTATTAGGTAAAAAATTTTCCCAAAAAAATTGCAATAATAATGAAAATAATTTCAATAATTTTCAAAAAATAAAGTAATAATTGCAATAATGATGTAATAAATTTCAATAATGATGATAATTAAAGTGAAAAAAAGATGATAATTATGGGTGATAAAGGGGGATTTAATAATTTATGATAATCCCTGATAATAAGATGATAACAAAAGGAAAATTTTGCCAAAATATAAAAAAAAGGTAAAAGAAAAAAAAATTTCCCCAAAAATCGAAAAAACGGCAAAAATCTGGGGGAAATAAGCCTTTTTGGGGTATAAATCCAAAATGACGTTTTTTTTCCTTCATTTTATTTTTTTTGGCAATTATTAGGGGTAATAATGGGTAATAATTACCCAAAAAATTTGTAAATTTAAAACTAACAATAATGATGATAAAATACAGAATAAAAAGAATTTTTATAACATTTGATGATTTGTAATAGTATTACTATTATCATTAAATTTTTATATTATTAATCAAATTTTTATTTTTATTATTATTATTATTTATTTTTTTATTTTATTATTAAATTTTTATTAAAATTATTCTTTTGGGATTTTTTTATTTTTTTTATTTTATTATTGTTATTACTACTACTTTCTTCACTATTAATATATAATTAATATTTCACTAATATTTTTTATCCTTTTTTTGAAATTTTTATGATTTTTTATTGGTTTTAATTATTTATTTTTTATTATTTATTATTATTATTTTTATTATTATTATTATTTTTATTATTATTAGTTTTTATTTATTATTTCTTTAAGTATAAATATTTTGTAAAAAATTTTTTTTATAAATTTTTAATAATAACTATAATTTTTAAAAGTAAGAAATTTTTAATAAGGGGTAATAAAAAAACGGTTTTAATATTGGGGTTTTTGGTTTTGTTTTGTTATTTATTTATTTATTAAATTTAAAATTATTTCCCCACCCCGGGGGGGTAATAATTGCAAATTATAATTTTCATTATTTTAAAAAGGGAATAATTTAAAAGTAAAAAGTTTTAATTTAAAATTAAAGATTAAAAAAAAATGTAGAAACCGGGAAAATGGGGGGTTAGTTAATACATTGTATTGTTGGGGGTTTTTATTAGAAGTTGGTTGTAAACCCCAAAATTGTTTGGTTAATTGGGGTTTCAATAATTTTTGGTTATTTATTTTGGGTGGGGGGTTTTTGCAATAATGTGTAATGATGTGGGGGGGCCAGGAATGAAATGGGGGGGGGGAAAAAATTGGGTTTAACGGTAATAATGGAATGATATTGGGGGGGAAAATGAATGATAAAAAGGAATTTTGGGGCGGGGCCCAAATTTAAAAAAGGGAAAAGGGGGGGGAAAAATTTTTCCCCCAAAGGTTCCGGGGAAAAAGTGGCTCACGAAATTATAAATTTAGAAAATACCCCCCAAAAAGCCCTTTTTTATTCAAAGAAGGGTTTTGGCCCAAATTAAAAGGGGAAAAGAAATTTAAAAAAAATTAAACCGCATTGTATTAATATGCCTTTGGGGAATAAAAAAGGGGTTTTTTAAAAAGAGGGGAATTTTGGGGGTAAATTTGGGGAAAAATTAAAGATTTTTTAAACATTAAATTAAATTATTTAAAATTTTTTCATTTATTTTATATTTATTTATTATTTTTTATTTTTATTTTTTATTATTATTATTTTATTATTATTTTTATTAATTTTTTATTATTTGGAAAAATACTACTAAATACAATATTATTATATTATGTTTATTAAATTTTTACTACTACTTTTTATTATCATTTATTATTATTATTATTTTTTATTTATTATTATTAATTAATTTTTATTATTATTAATTTTTTTATTATTATTATTTATTATTTTTTATTTTACTTTTTAAATATTAGTATTATTTCCAAAATTATATTTTAACTGTAATAAAAACTATAAAAATGATAATAAATATAATAATGATAATAAAAAATCGTTTTTTAATATTGTTATCAATATGTTATTTTTTTATTATCATTTTTATTTTTTCTGCTTTGGGGTATAATTTCCCTATAAAAATTATTTTGAAAAATTTAAAAATTAACCCGTACATAATGAAATTAATGGGAAAATTTAAAGATATAAAAAAATTTTTTTAGAAATCGTTATTTTTGTTATTATCATTATTTTTCTATTATTATTGTTGTTATTATTAGTATGTTTGCAAAAAATATATAGTTAAACTGCAATAATTGCAATAATAATGGGTAATAATTGCCAAAAATTGGGAAAATAAAAGATAATAATTGCCCAAAAAGATGGTAATAATTTCCCAAAAATGGGTGATAAAAGATGATGATAAAGATGTAAAGATGATGATAAAGATAATAAAGATGATAACTGATAAAATGATGATAACAACAGGAATTGTTCACATATATAATAAAAAAAAAGGGAAAAGAAAAAAAATTTACAAAAAATCCCCAAAAAGCGGCAAAATCTAGCGAAAATAACCTTTTTAGAGTATACTCCAAAATGACGTTTTTTTCCATTCATTTTTTTATTTATTTTGGCAATTAAATTTGGGTAATAATGATAATAATTCCAGAATTGTATAATCCCTGACAATATGATGATAAAAATGAGAATAAAGAGAATTTTTTTAACCCTTTGATGATTTGTAATAGTATTTCTATTATCATTATTATTATCATTATTATCATTTATTATTAAATTTTTAATTATTATTATTAAATTTTTAAATTTTTATTATTTTTATTATTTTTATTATTACTAAAATTTTTAAATACTACTATTTTATTACTATTATTTTTTATTTTTATTTTCTACTACTATTAAATTTTCCCTTATATTTTTATTTTCATTATTTTTTTATTTATTATTATTAATTTTTTATTTTATTTTTATTATCATTATTTTTATTTTTATTTTTTTTATTATTATTATTTCTTTAAGTTTAGTATTATTTTCCCAAAAAATTTTAAATTTTAACTGTAATAATAACTATAAAAAATAATTTAAAAAAAATAATGATAATAAAAAATCGTTTTTAATATTGTTTTTCAATAATTTTTATGTTATTTTTACATTATTTTTTATTTCTACGGGTAGTATAATTTCAAAAATAAATTTTTTATAACAGTAATAATTTTCAGTAATAAAAGGGTTTTAATTTTAAAAAAATGAAAAAAATAAATTTTTAGGAAACTCGTTTTTTTATTGTTATTATCCCTTTTTTTACTATTTATTTTGTTGTTTTTTATTGTATAGTTGCCCGAAATTAAAGTATAAAATGAATTAAATTTCAATAATAAGGGTAATTTTAAATTAAAATTGCAATTTAAAAAATAATAAAATTTCCCAAAAATGATGATAAAAAAATTTTTAAAAATGATGATATGAGATGATAATGATGGAAATTTTGATGATAAAGATAATAATGATGATAAAAAATGATAATAATGATATAAAAACAGGAAATTTTGCCCATATATAATTAAAAAAAAAGGTTTTTAAAAAAAAAATTTCCCCCCAGTCGAAAAAAACGGGGAAAAAATTTGCGAAATTAGCCTTTTTAGAAATATTTTCTCCCAAAATGACGTTTTTTCCCTTCATTTTATGATTTTTTGGGAATTTATTAGGGTAATAATGATAATAAATTTCCAAATTGTATTTTTCATGACAATAAAAGAGATAAAATTTAGAAAAAAGAGAAATTTTTTTAACATTTGATGATTATAATATATTACTATTATCAAATTTTTTATTATCATTATTATCATCATTATTATTTTTATTATTATTATTTTTTATTATTATTATTATTATTATTTTTTATTAAATTTTTAAATTTTTTACTACTACACCCAAATACTACTACTATTATTATTACTATTTTTATTTTTTATTATTTTCTACTACATTATTATCATTATTATTATTATTATATATTGGGGACAATTTCCCGTTGTTATCATTTATTATTATAAAGATTTTCATCATTATTAAAACGTTTATTCCCCCCCCCCCCCCCCCCCCCTTTATTTAATTATCATCATTATCTCACATTATCATCATTTATTCAAATTATTATCATCATTTTTGGGAATTATTACATATTATTGGGAATTATTGCAAAATTTTTTATATTTTTAAAGCAATTATTTCAGTTATACTATATAATTTTTGCAAAATATCTAATTTAAAAACAACAATAATAAAAAGTAAAAACAATAAATTAAACAATAAAACGAGTTTTTAAAATTTTTATATCATTATTTTAAAATTTAAAATCATTATTTCTTTTAATTATTACTGTTATAATAATTAATTTTCCCAAATTTTACTTTCCCGTAGAAATAAAAATAATGATAAAAAAAACAATAACAAATTTAATAAAAAATTTTATAACGATTATTATTATCATTATTATATTTTTTCAATTTTTATAGTTTTATTTTCAGTTATAAATAATTTTTGGGGGAATAATACTAATACTTAAAATAAAATTTAAAAATAATAAAAATAATAATAAAAATAATTAAAAAATTTAAAATAATAATAATAAAAAATAATAATAAAACTAATAATAAAAATGATTAAAAATTTTAAAAAAAAAAAATAAAAATGATAATAATTTTAAATAGTAATAAAAATAATAATAATAATAGTAAAAATAATAGTAGTATAGTAGTAGTAATAAATAATAAAAAAAATAAAATAAATAATAATAATAATAATTTAAAAATAATAATAATGATAATAAAGATAATAAAAATGAAATTTGTAATACTATTACTAAACATCAAATGTTATAAAAATTTTCTTTTATTCTCAATTTTATCTCATTTTTGTCATGATTTAAAACAATTTTGGTAATTTTTATCTTATTACCCTAAAAATTTTCCCCCCAAAACATCAAATGAATGGAAAAAACCCCTCATTTTGGGGTATACTCTCAAAAGGCTTTTAAATTTTGGGTAAAATTTTTCCGCTTTTTCGACTTTGGGGAAATTTTTTTTTTTTACCTTTTTTTTAATTTATTAAAAAGGGCCCCAATTCTGTTGGGTTTTCATCCTTATTATCAGGGTTATCATCATTTTTATCGTTTATCACATCATTTTCATCTTATCACATCATTATCTCATTATTGCCAATTTTTTTCCTATTATTGGGAATTAAATTTTCATTATTTTGCAAAAATTGCAAATTTTTTATTTTTTTATTATTGCAATTAGGGGTTATACTATATATTTCGGGAACTATACTAATAATAAAAACAATAAAAATAGTAAAAACAAAGATTTAAAAACAAAATAAAAGAGGTTTTTTAAAAAATTTTTTTATCATTATTTTAATTAAAATAAAAAAATTTTTACTGTAATTTTACTTTTTATAATAATTTTATTTTCAATTATACTACCGTAGAAATAATAATAAAGATAATAATTTTTTTTTAATAACAATATTGGGTAAAAAATATTATAAAGATTATTATTTTCATTATTATATTTTTTTTTATATTTTAGTTATTATTAAAAGTTATAAAAATAATTTTTTGGGGGAAAATAATACTAATACTTAAAGTAAAATTTAAAAATAATAATATAATAATTAATAATATTAAATAAAATAATAAAAAAATAAAAATAATAATAAAATAATTTAAAGATTAAAAAAATAATAATGATAATAATAGTTGTAGTAAAAATAATAATAATAAAAGTAAAAAATAATGTTTGTAGTAGTGTAGTAAAATAAAAAAATAAAAAAATAATAAAATAATAATAATTTAAAAATAATAATTTAAAAATAATTTAAAAATAATAATAATGATAATAATGATAATAAAAATGAAAAATAGTAAAACATTACTAATCATCAAATGTTATAAAAAAATTTTCTTATTCTCACTTTATCCTCATTATTTTAAAGATTTAAAACAATTCCCGGGGAATTATTATCATTATTACCCTGAAATTTCCAAAAACATCAAAAATTTAAAGGAAAAAAAAAATTTTTGGAGTATAAATCTCAAAAGGGGTATATTTTGCTAGAAATTTTGCCGCTTTTTTGACTTTTGGGATTTTTTTCTTTTTTCCTTTTTTTTTTTAAAATATGGGCACCAAATTTTTTTTTTTATAAACATTTTTACATGATTATATCATTATTAAACGTTTTCATCATCATTATCCTATTTTCATCATTTATCATCATTTTTGCAATTTTACATCATTTTTTTTAATTATTATCATTATTTTTGCAATTATTGCAATTATTATCATTTTTATTGCAAAATTTTTGCAGTTATACTATATTTTTCTGCCCAAATATACTAAAAAATAAAAAACAAAAAAATAGTAAAAAACAGTTTTTATATAGGGAATAATAACCCCATTTTTTAAAAATTTTTTATATCATTTTTTTAATTAAAATTTATTATTAGGGAATTTTTACGTTTTAATAATTATATTTGGGAATTATATACCAGTAAAATAATAATAATGATTTAAAAATAACCCAAAAACAATTGATAACAAATTTTTTAAGAAATTTTTTACCTTTTTATATTTATTACATTATTTTTAGGTTTTATTCCGTTATAAAATAATTTTTGGCAATAATAACCCCCTTTCTTAAATAATAATAAAAAAATAATAATAAAAATAAATAATAAAAAATAAAATAATACTAATAAATAATAATAATAATAAAATGATTTAAAAATAATAATAAAGATAATATAGTAGTAGTAGTAATAATAACAATAAAAAAGTAATAATAATAGTAGTAGTAGTAGTAGTGTAGAATAATAAAAAATAATAATAAAAATAATAAATAATAATAATAATAATAAATTTAAAAATAATAATAATTAATAAGTAAAATAATGATAAAAAGTAATACTTATTTCCCAATCATCCCAAAGTTATAAAAATTTCCCCTTTTTTCTCACTTTTTTTCAATTTATTTTTGTCATTTTATTTTTTTCCAAATTTTTGTAAATTTTTATAATTTTTACCCTAATAATTGCCAAAATCATCAAAAAATGGAAAAAAAAGCCCTTTTGGGGTATACTCCCCAAAAAGGGTATATTTCGCTAGATTTTTCCGCCTTTTTTTTTTCCCTTTTTGGGAATTTTTTTTCCCTTTTAAACCCTTTTTTTTTTAATTTTATTTGGGCCCCAATTCCTGTTGTTATCATCATTATTATTTATGAAAATCATCATTATTATCGTTTTCACATCATTATCCCTCATTAACATCATCATTATTTTAAAATTTTTGCAATTATTACATCATTATTGCAATTATTATCATTATTATTGCAAAATTAAATTTCAAATTTTATCATTATTTTGCAATTTTTACATTATTATTGCAATTTTTGGGGAGTTATTTTATATATTTCTGGGAAAAATATACTAATAATAACAACAATAAAAAAAGTAAAAAACAATTAAAAACAATAAAAACGAGTTTCTAATAATTATTTTTATCATTTTTTAATTAAAAATCATTATTACTGTAATTATTTTTGTTATAATAATTTTATTTTCAATTATACTACCGGGAAAATAATAAAAAATGTAATAATAAAAAATAACCAAAATTGATAAAAAATATTTTAACGATTATTTTTAAACTTATTTTTTTATTACAATTTTTATAGTTATTTTACAGTTATATTAAAATTTTTGGGGAATAAACTAAAAACTTTTAAAATAAAAATGAAAAATAATAATAATAAAAAAATAAAAATAATTTAAAAATAATAATTAAAAATAATAATAATAAAAAAATAATAATAAAAAATGATAATAATAATAATAATGATAAAATAGTAGTATTTAAAAATAATAATAATAATTAATAGTAAAATAATAGTATTTGTAGTAGTGTATAGTAATAATAATAATTAATAATAATAAATAATAATATAATAAAAAAATAATAATAATTATTGGGTAAATTTAAAGAAAAAATAATGATAATAATAATACTATTACTAATCATCAAAAGTTATAAAATTTTTTTTTTCTTTATTCCACTTTTTTCATCATTTTGTCATGATTAATACAATTTTTGGGGGTTATTATAATTATTACCATAAAAATTTC
>NW_023662933.1:0-15530 GCF_015228065.2 Penaeus monodon
ATCAGAAATAGCTTTTGGATTTCAAATATTTTTGATTTCTTTGGTGATTTCGGCAATTATTAGGGTAATAATGATATAATTACCAATTATTAATCATAACAATAATATGATAAAGTGAATATAAAAAATTTTGATAACATTTGAATATTATTATATTTTATTATTATTATTATTATTATTATTTATTTTATTTTTTATTATTATTTATTATTATATTATTCAAATATTTTTATTATTGAATAATTAATAACTTAAATAATAAAATAATATATAATAATATATATGCTATGGTTATTATTGTTATTCATATTATTATTGTATTATTATTATTATTATTATGTTTATTATATTATTATTTTGAAATTATATATTATCAAAATATAATATACTCCAATAATTGCAATATATGATAAAATAAAATGAGGTATAATTGAATATGAGATAATGATAATGATGATGATAATGAAATGATAATATGATAATATGATGATAATCATGAATGTGATGATAATAAGAATTGTGTCAATAAAAATTAAAAAAGTAAAAGCGCAAAATCCAAAGCGAATAAGCTTAGGTAAATCTCAAATTTTTTAGAGTTACCAAATTTGTATTTCGATTTTTGTGTTTATTATAATAGGTTACATAATGATAATAATTAATAATATGTAAATAAATAAGAATTATTGATAAAATTTGAATATTATTAAATTTATTATTTTAATTATTATTATTATATTATTATTATTATTATTATTATTATATTATTATTATATATTATTATTATTATTATTATATTATCTTAATATTTATTATTGCCAAAATCTATTATAACTGTAATAATAAAATAATATAATAATAATAATAATAATAATAATGCTAGTGGTTATAATATTTATTTATATTATTGTTATTATATATTATTTTGGACTGGTATATATTCAAGATAATTATTATAACAGTAATAATTAAGTAATAATACTAATTAAATATATATATAAATATTAATATTATAATGTTATTTATTTATTATTGTTATTACTATTATTATTGTTGTGGTTATTATATTATTGCAAAAATATATACTATAACTCCAATAATCAATAATAAATAAACAATGAATAAGATGGTAATAATTGCAATATGATGAATGATGATAATATGATGATAATGATAATGATGATATAAGATAATAATGATGATAAGCATGATAATGATGATATATAAGAATGTGTATTAATAAAAGAATGGTTACGCAATAAATTCAAAAAGTATAATGAAAAATACAAATATGCAAAAGAGAAAATCAAGAAATTTTTTGGATTACCTTATTTGATTTTTCGATTTTTTAATGATTTCGCAATTTATTAATAATAATGATAAATTATAAGAAATTTATTAATCATTTAAATATTATATATAATAAAGTATATTTTATTAATTTAATATTTATTATTATATTATTATTATTATTATTATTATTATTATTATTATTATTATCTATATTATATTATTATATATATTATTATAATATAATAATATAATAAAACTATTATAACTAATAATAACAATATAATTTATAAGTATAAGTATATAATAATAATGCTAGTGGTTATAATATTGTTATTCGTATTATTATTGTATAATATTATCATTATTATTATTTGACTGGTAGTATAATTGCAAAGATAATTTATTATACAGTAATAATTACAGTAATAACGATACTAATTAAGATAATGATATAATAATTATTATAAACTCGTTATTATTGTTATTATTATTGTTATTACTATTATTATTGTTGAGGTTATTAGTATTATTTCAAAAATATATAATAACTCAATAATTGCAATAATAATGATAACAATTGCAATAATGATGGTAATAATTGCAATAATGATGAATAATGATGATAAAGATGATGATAATGATGATAATGATGATGATAACGATTAATAATGATGATAATCATGATAATGATGATGATAATAACAGGAATTGTGTCCAAATATAATATAAAAAAAAGGGATAAGAAAAACATTCCCAAAAGTCGAAAAGCGGCAAAATCTAGCGAAATATAGCCTTTTGAGAGTATACTCCAAAATGACGTTTTTTTCGATTTCTTTGGTGATTTTCGGCAATTATTAGGGTAATAATGATAATAATTACCAGAATTGTATTAATCATAACAATAATGATGATAAAAAAAAAGCAGTATTATTGCCAAAAAATCTATTATAACTGTAATAATAACAATAATAATAATAAGTATAAGTATAAATAATAATGCTAGTGGTTATAATATTGTTATTCGTATTATTATTGTAATAATAATCATTATAATTATTAGGACTGGTAGTATAATAGCAAAGATAATTATTATAACAGTAATAATTACAGTAATAACGATACTAATTAAGATAATGATATAAATAATTATTATAAACTCGTTATTATTGTTATTATTATTGTTATTTCTATTATTATTGTTGTGGTTATTAGTATTATTGCAAAAATATATACTATAACTCCAATAATTGCAATAATAATGATAACAATTGCAATAATGATGGTAATAATTGCAATACTGGATGATAATGCGATAATGATGATGATAATGATGATAATGATGATGATAACGCATAAAATGATGATAATCATGAAATGATGATGATAATAACAGGAAATTGTTGTCCATATATAATATAAACAAAAGGTATAAGAAAAAACATTCCCAAAAGTCGAAAAAAGCGGCAAAATCTAGCGAAATATAGCCTTGAGAGTTATACTCCAAAATGAAGTTTTTCCCTCCGATTTCTTTGGTGATTCGGCAATGATTAGGGTAATAATGATATAATTACCAGAATTTATTAACATAACAATAATGATGATAAAAGTGAGAATAAAGAGAATTTGATAACATTGAATATTATTAATATTATT
This sequence comes from Penaeus monodon, assembly GCF_015228065.2. Classification (NCBI taxonomy): domain Eukaryota; kingdom Metazoa; phylum Arthropoda; class Malacostraca; order Decapoda; family Penaeidae; genus Penaeus; species Penaeus monodon. The sequence continues at coordinate 2,944 of NW_023662933.1, forward strand.
ATTATTATTATATTATTATTATATTATTATTTATGATTATTATTTTATTATTCATATTATTATTAGTATTAGTATTATAATATTATCTTTAATTATTAGTTATATTGCCAAAAAATTATTATAAACTTGTAATAATAAACAATAAAAATAATAAGATGAACTATAAAATAATAATGCTAGTGGTTATAATATGTTTATTCGTATTATATTGTTATTATTATCATTATTATATTTGGGAATGTAGTATAATTGCAAAGATAATTATTCTAACCAGTAAAAAACAAAAAATAATAATTACAGAATACGATACTAATTAAGATAATGATATAAATAATTATTATAAAATCGTTATTATGTTTATTATTATTGTATTACTATGATATGTTGGGTTATTAGTATTATTGCAAAATATATACTATAACTCCAATTACTTGCAATTAATAATGATAACAATTGCATAATGATGGTCTAATAATTGCAATAATGATGAGAATTGATGAAATGATGATGATAATGATGATATACGATATGATAACGATAATAATGATGATAATCATGATAATGATGATGATAATAACAGGAATTGTGCCATATATAATATAAAAAAGGTTATAGAAAAACATTCCCAAAAGTCGAAAAAGTCGGACAAAATCTAGCGAAATATAGCCTTTGAGAGTTATACTCCAAATGACGTTTTTTCGATTTCTTTGCTGTGATTTCGGCAATATTAGGGTAATAATGATAATAATTACAGGAATTGTATTAATCATAAAATAATGATGATAAAGCCAGAGAATAAGAAATTTTGATAACATTGAATAATTATTGATATGATTATTATGTATTATTATTAGTATATTATATTATTATTATATTATTATATATATTATTCTATTATTATTATCGATTATTACTATTATCTTAATATTATGATTATTGCCAAAAAATCTATTTATACACGGTGAATACAAACATAATAATAATAAGTATAAGTATAATAATAATAATGCTAGTGGTATAATATTGTTATTCGTATGTATTATTGTTATTATTAATCATTATTATGATTGGACTGGTAGTTACTAATTGCAAGATAATTATTATAATCAGTAATAATTACAGTAAATAAAGATACTAATTAAGATAATGACATAAAAATATTATAAACTCGTTATTATTGTTATTATTATTCGTTCTTACTATTATATTGTGTCGGGCTATTAGTTATTGCAAAACATAATACTATAACTCCAATAATCTGCAATAATAATGAAAACAATTGCAATAATGATGATAATAATTGCAATAATGATGATAATTATGATAATGATGATGATAATGATGATTAAGATGATGATAACGAAATAATGATGTAATCATGATAATGATGATGGTGTAATAACAGGAATTGTGTCCATATATAATATAAAAAAGGTATAAAGAAAAACACTCCCAAAAGTTCGGATAAAAGCGGCAAAATCTAGAGAAAATAAGCCTTTTGAGAGTTACTCCAAAAGACGTTTTTTCGATCCTTTGTGATTTCGGCAATTATTAGGGTAATAAGATAATAATTACCAGAATTTATTAATATAACAATATGATGATAAAAGTGAGAATAAAGCGAATTTTGATAACATTGAATATTATATTAATATTTTATATTATCATTATTATTATTATTATTATTATATTATTATTATTATTATTATTATATATTATATTATTATTATTATTACTATTATCCTTAATTTATTGTATTATTGCCAAAAAAATCTATTATAACTGTAATAATAACAATAATAATAATTAGTATAAGTATAATAATAATAATGCTTAGTGGTTTATAATATTGTTATTCTGCTTATATTATGTTAGTATTATCATTCATTATTATTTGGACTGGTAGTATAATTGACAAAGAAATTATTATAACAGTAATAATTACAGTAAGTAACGGATTACTAATTAAGATAATGATATAAATAAATTATAAACTCGTTATGATGTTATTATTATTGTTATTACTATTAATTATTTGTGGTTATTAGTATTATTCGCAAAAATATATTACTATAAACTCAATAATTGCAATAATAATGATAACAATTGCAATAATGATGGTTAATAATTGCAATAATGATGATAATGATGCTAAATGCATGGATGTAATGATGATAATGATGATGATAACGATATAATGATGATAATCATGATAATGATGATGATAATAACAGGAATTGTGTCCATATATAATATAAAAAAGTATAAGAAAAAACATTCCCAAAAAGTCGAAAACGCGGAAAAATCTAGCGAAAGATAGCCTTTGAGAGTACTACTCCAAATGACGTTTTTTTCGATTTCTCTTGGTATAGTGATTTTCGGCATTATTAGGGTAATAATGATGAATTAATTACCAGAATTGTTATTAATCATAACAATAATGATGATAAAGGGAATAAAGGAATTTTGATAACATTGAATATAATAATATTATTCTATTTATTATTGTATTATTATTATATTATTATTATTATTATTACTATATATATTATATTATTATTATTATTATTATTACTTTATCTTATTATTAGTTATATGCCAAAAAATCTATTATAAACATGTAATAATAAACAATAATAATAATAAGTTATAGTATAATAATAATATGCTAGTGGTAATAATATTGTTATTCTAGTATTATTGGTATTATTGTCATTCTTATTTTGGACTGGTAGTATAATTGCAAAGATAAATTATATAACAGTTAATAATACAGTAATAACGATATAATTAAGATAATGATATAAATAATTATTATAAAACTCGTTATATTGTTATTTTATTGTTCTTACTATTTATTATTGTTGTGGTTATAGTATTTTGCAACAATACATACTATAACTGCAATAATTGCAATAAAATGATAACAATGCAATAATGATGGAATAATTGCAATAATGATGATAAGATGATAATGATGATGATAAGATGATAATGATGATGATAACGATAATAAATGATGATAATTCATGATAATGATGATGATCAATAACAGGAATTGTGTCCATATAAATTATAAAAAGGTATAGAACAACATCCCAAAAAGTGCGAAAAAAAAGCGGCAAAATCTAGCAGAAATAGAGCTTTTGAGAGCTACTCCAAATAGAGTTTTTTCGATTTCTTGGTGATTTCTGGCAATTATTAGGGTAACTAATGATCAATTAATTACAGAATGTATTAAATCATAACAATAATCGATGATAAAGTGAGAATAAAGAGATTTGATAACATTTGAATATTATTCAATATTATACTTATATTATTATTATTATTATTATATTATGCATTATTATATATTATTAGTAGTATTATTATTATTATTATACTATTATCTTAATATTAGTATTATTGCCAAAAAAATATATTATAACGTAAATAATAACAATAATAATAATAAGTATAGATTAGTAATAATAATGTAATAGTGGTTATTATAATATTGAATTCGTATTCTTATTGTTATTATTATCATTATTATTATTTGGAACTGGTAGTATAATATGCAAAGATAATATTATAACAGAAGAATTACAGTAATACGCTACTAATTAAAGATAATGATATAAATAATTATTATGAAACTAGTTATTATTGTATTATATTGTTATTACTAGTATATGTTGGGTTATTAGTATTATTGCAAAAATATATACTATAACTCCAATAATGCAATAATAATGATAACAATTGCAAATAATGATGGTAATAATTGCCAAGTAATGATGATAATGATGATAATGAGGATGCTAATGATGATCAATGATGATGATAACGATAATAATGATGATATCATGATAATGATGATGTAATAACAGGAATTGTGTGTCCATATATAATATAAAATATAAGAAAAACATTCCCAAAAAAGTCGAAAAAGCGGCAAAATTAGCGAAATATAGCCTTTTGAGAGTCATAATCCAAAAGGACGTTTTTCGATTTATTTGGTGATTTCGGCAATTATTAGGGTAATATGATAATAATTACCAGAATTGTATTAATTCATAAAATAATGATGATAAAAGTGAGAATAAAGAGAATTTTGATAACATGTGACTATTATTACGTATTATTATATTTTATATTATATTATATTATATTATTATTATTATAATTATTATTATTATTATATTATTATATTATTATTACTATTATCTTAATTATTAGTATATTGCCAAAAAATTATTCTACCGTAATACAACAATAATAATAATAAGTTACGTATAATAATAATAATTGCTAGTGGTTATAATATTGTTATTCGTATTATTATTGTTCTTATATCATTATTATATTTGGATGGTAGTATAATTGCAAAGAAATTATTTTATAAAACAGTAATAATTACATTAATAACGTATACTAATTAAGATAAGATATAAATAATTATTATAAACTCGTTATTATTGTTTATTATATCTGGTATTACTATATTATTGTTGTGGTTTATTAGCATTATTGCAAAAATATATACTATAACTCCAATAATGCAATAATTAATTATAACAATTGCAATAATGATGGTAATAATTGCAATAAGGTGAATGAGCGATAATGATGATGATAATGATTGATAATGATGTGTGACGATAATAATGATGACAATCATGATAATGATGATGATAATAACAGGAATTGTTGTCAATAATATAAAAAAAGGTATAAGAAAAACATGCCCAAAAAGTCGAAAAAAAGGCGGCAAAATCTAGCGAAATATAGCATTTTGAGAGTATACTCACAAAATTGACGCTTTTTCGATTCTTTTTGGTTGATTTCCGGCAATTATTAGGGTAATATGATAATATTACCAGGAATTGTATTAATCCTTAACAAATAATGGTGATTAAAAGTGAGAATAAAGAGACGTTTGATAAACATTTGAATATATTAAATTATTATTATTATTATTATTCTTATTAGTATTATTATGATTATTATTATGATTATTATTATTAATTATTATTATTACTATTACTATTTCTAATTAAGTATTATTGCCAAAAAATCTATTATAACTGTAATAATAACAATATAATAATAAGTATAAGGATAATAATAATAATGCTAGTGGTTATAATATTGTATGTATTATGAGGTTATTATTCATCATTATTATATTGGGACTGGTAGTATAATTGACAAAGAAGATAATTATTATAACATTAATAATTACAGTAATAACGATACTAATTAAAGATATATGATATAAATAATTATTATAAACTCGTATTATGTATATTGTTATTATATTATTATTGTTGGGTTTATTAGTATTATTGCAAAATTATACTATAAACTCCAATTAAATTGCAATAACAATGATAACAATTGCAAAATGATGGTAAATAATTGCAAATAATGATGATGAATGCGATAAATGTGTATGATAATGATAGATAATTGACGATGATAACGATAATAATGATGATAATCATGATAATGATGACTGATAATAACGGAATTGTGTACCATAATAATATAAAAACGGTTATAAGAAACAAAAATTCTCCAAAAGTCGAAAAAAAGCGGCAAAACTAGCGAATAAGCCTTTGAGAGTATACCCAAAATTGACGTTTTTCGATTTTTTGGTGATTCGGCAACTATTAGGGTGGTAATAAGGATAATAAATTACCAGAATTGTATTAATATAACCAATAATGATGATTAAAGTGAGAATAAAGAGAATTTTGATAACATTGATATTATTAATAACTTATTATTATTATATTTATTATTATTATTATTATTATTATTATCTTATTATTATTATTATTTATATTTATTACTATTACTAATTATAGTATTTATTGCCAAAAAATCTATTTTTTTTGTATAACTGTAATTAATAACATAAATAATAAATAAGTATAAGATAATAATAATATGCTAGGGTTTTATAATATTGTTTATTCGCTTTTTTTTCTATTATTTATTGTATTATTATCATTATCATTATTTGGAATGGTAGTATAATTGCAAAGATAATTATTATAACAGTAAATATTACAGTAATAACGTACTAATTAAGATAATGATATAAAATAAGTATTATAAACTCGCTATGATTGTTATTATTATTGTTACTACTGATTTATTATTGTTGTGGTTATAGTATTATTGCAAAAATATATACTGATAAACTCCACTAATTGCAATAATAATGAGAACATTGCAATAATGATGGTAATATTGCAATAATGGAGATAATGATGATAATGTGATGATAATGAGTATGATGACTGATAACGAAATAATGATGATAATCATGAATAATGATGATGCTAATAACAGGAATTGCTGTCCCATATATAATATAAAAAAGGTATAAAAGAAAAACACTTCCCAAAAAGTCGAAAAAAGCGGCAAATCTCAGCGAAATATAGCCTTTTGATGAGTATACTCCAAAATGACGTTTTTCGATTTCTTTGGTGATTCGCAATTATTAGGGTAATACGATAATAATTACCCAGAATCGTATTTAATCATAAACATAATGATGATAAAAGTGAGAATAAAGAAATGTTGATAACATTTTGAATATTATTATATTAGTTATTATTTATATATTATTATATATTATTATATATTATATTATTAATATTATTATTTATTATTTATTATATTATTTTATATTACTATTAGTCTTAAATTATTAGTATTAATTGCAAAAAATCTATTATAACATGTAATAATAACAATTAAAATAATAAGTATAAGTATAAATAATCATAATGCTATTGGTTCTAAAGTGTTATTCGTATTTTATTGTATTATTACATTATATTATTGGACTGGTAGGATAATAGCTGCCAAAGATAATATTATAAACAGTAATAAATTACAGTATAACGATACTAATTAAGATAATGATATAAATAATTATTATAAACTCGTTTATTATTGTTATTATTATTGGATATTACTATTATTATTGCTGTGGTTAATTAGTATGATGCAAAAAAATAGATACTATAACTCCAATAAATTGCAATAATAATGATAACAATTGCAATAATGATGGTAATATTGCAATAATGATGGATGTAATGATGATAATGATGAATGTAAATGATGATAATGATGTGATAAGCATAATAATGATGATAATCATGATACATGTGAGATAATAACAGGAATTGTGTCCCATACATAATAAAAAAGGTATAAGAAAAACATTCCCAAAAGTCGAAAAGCGGCAAAATACTAAGCGAAAGTATAGCCTTTTGAGAGTATACTCCAAAATGAAGTTTTCGACCGTTCTATGGTGATTTCGGCAATTATTAGGGTAATAATGATAATAATTACCAGAATGGCTATAATCATAACACTAATGATGATAAAAGTGAGATAAAGAGAATTTTGATAAATTTTGAATTATTATTAATATTATTATTATTATTTATATTATTATTAGTATTGATTATTATTATGTATTATTATTATTATTATTATTATGATTATTATTATTATTATACTTTATTTAAGTATCAGTATTATTGCCAAAAAAATCTAAGTATAAACTGTAATAATAACAATAATAATAATAAGATAAAGATAAGTAAACTAATAATGATAGTGGTTATAATATTGTATTCGTATTATTTATTTTATTATTATCATTATTATTATTTGGACTGGTAGTATAATTGCAAATGATAAGTATTATAACAGTATTAATTAAGTAATAACGATACTAATTAAGATAATGATATAAATAATTATTATAAACTCGTTATTACCGTTATTAGTATGTATTATATTATATGTTGTGGTATTAGTATTATTGAAAAATATATACATAATCAATAATTGCAATTAATAATGTAAAATTGCACTTAATGATGGAATAATTGCAATAATGATGATAATGATGATAATGCTGAAGATAATAATGATAAAAATGACGGATAAACGCTATAATGATGATATCATGATTTAATGATTGATGATAATAACAGGAATTGTATCATATATAAATATAAAAAAAGGTATAAGAAACCATCCCAAAAGTTGAAAAAAAGCGGCAAAATCTAGCGAAAATCTTGGAGTATACTCCAAAATGACGTTTTTTTTTTCGATTCTTGGTGATTTTCCCCCCCCCCCGGCAATTATTAGGGTAATAATGATAATAATTCCAGAATTGTATTAATCAAACAATAATGATGATAAAAGTGAGAATAAAGAGAATTTTGATAAACATTTGAATATATTAATATATTAGTATTATTATTTATGTATATATTACTATTATTAATTATTGATTTATTATTATTATTATTATTATTATTATTATTATTATATTATCTTAATGATTTAGTATTATTGCCAAAAAATCTATTATAACTGTAATAATAACACTAATATAATAAGTATAAGAAACATAATAAATAATGCTAGCGAGTTATAATATTGTTATTCGTATGTATTATGATTATTATCATTATTATTATTTGAGATGTAGGCTAATGCAAAGATAATTATTATAACAGTACTAAAGTACAGTAAAAAACGCATACTAATTAAAGATAATTGATATAAATAATATTATAAACTCGTTATTATTGTTATTATTATTGTTATTACTATTATTATTGTTAGTGGTTATTAGATATCGCAAAAATATATAATAACCAAATAATTGCAATAATAATGATAACAATTGCCAATATGAAGGTAATATTGCAATAATGATGAAATGATGATAATGATGATGAAGATGATAATGATGCATATACACGAGAATAATGATGATAATTGATAATGATGAGATAATAAACAGGAATGTGTACATATATAATATAAAAAAGGTATTAAGAAAAACATCTCCCAAAAGTCGAAAAAGCGGCAAAATCTAGCGGAAAATAGCTTTGAGAGTATACTCCAAAATGACGTTTTTTCGATTTCCTTTGGTGATTTCGGCAATTTTTATTAGGGTAATAATGATAATAATGTACCAGAATTGTATTAATCAAAACACAATGATGATAAAAGTGAGAATAAAGAGAAATTTTGATAACATTAGAATATTATAAGATTATTATATTACTAATTATATTCTTATTATATTATATTTATATTATTTATTACCATTATTATAGTATTATTATTTATTATATTATCTTAATTATTAGTATTATTGCCAAAAAATACGATTATAACTGTAATAAGAACAATAATAATAATAAGATATAAGTATAATAATATAATGATAGTGGTATAGAAATTGTTATGTCGTATTATTATTTGTTATTATATCATTATTATTATTTGGATGGTAGATAATTGCAAAGATAATTATTATAACGTAAATAATTACAGTAATAACGATACCAATTAAGATAATGATATAAATAATTATTATAAATCGTTATTATTGTTATTATTATTGTTATTACTATTATTATTGTTGTGTTATTAGTATTATGAAAAATATATACTCTCACTCCAATAATTGCACTAATAATGATAACAAATTGGCAAAATGCTGGTAATAATTGCAAATAATGATGATAATGATGATAATGATGATGATAATGATGATAATGATGATGATAAACCCCGAAAATAATGATGATAATCATGATAATGATGATGATAATAACAGGAAGTTTCGTGTCCATATATAATATAAAAAAGGTATAAGAAAAACATTCCCAAAAGTCGAAAAAGCGGCAAAACTGCGAAATATAGCCTTTGAGAGTAGTATACTCCAAAATGAGTTTTTCGATTTCTTTGTGATTTCGCAATTATTAGTGTAATAAGATAATAATTACCAAATTGTATTAATCATACACAATATGAGAAAAAGTGAGAATAAAGAGAAATTTTGATAAACATTTGGGAATATATTCAGATTATTATTATTATTATTATTATTATTATTATTATTATTATTATTATTATTAGTATTATTATTATTATTATTATTATTACTATTACTATTATCTTAATTATTGTATATGCCAAAAAAATCTATTATAACCGTAATTAATAAAAATAATGATAATAAGATAAGATAATAATAATAATGCTAGTGGTTATAAATTGTTATTCGTATTATTATGTTTTATTATCATTATTATATTTGGAGGAAAACTTGTAGTATAATGCCAACAGATAATTATCTAACAGTAATAATTACAGTAATAACGATATCTAATTAAGATAATGATATAAATAATATTATAAACTCGTATATTAATTTGCTATTATTTATTGTCTTATACTATTATTATTGTTGTGGTTATTAGTATTATTGCAAAATAGCTATATACTCCAATAATTGCCAATGAATAATGATAACAATTGCAATAAATGATGGTAATTAATTGCAATAATGATGATAATGATGATAATGAGGATGAGAAGGATGATAATGATGATGTAACGATAATAATGATGATAATCCATGATAATGATGATGATAATAACAGGGAATTGTGTCCATATATAATATAAAAAGGTATAAGAAAAACCATTCCCAAACGTGAAAAAGCGGCAACATCTAGCGAAATATAGCCTTTTGAGCGTATACTCCAAAATGACGTTTTTTTCGATTTTTTGGTGATTTCGCAAGTATTAAGTGTATAATGATAATAATTACCAGAATTGTACGAATCATAACATATGATGATAAAAGGAGATAAAAGAGAATTTTGATAACATTTGAATATTATTAATATTTATTATTATTATTACTATCAATATTATTATTATTATAATTATTCTTATTATTATTTATTATTATTATACTAATTATCTATTACTATTATTCTAATTATTAGTAGTATTGCCAAAAAATCATTATAACTGTAATAATAACAATAATAATACTAAAGTATAAGTATAATAATAATAATGTAGCTGGTTAATAATATTGTTATCGTATTATTATTGTAGTATTATCATTATTATATTTGGACTGGTAGTATAATTGCCCCAAAGATAATTATTATAACAGTAATAATACAGTTAAAACGATATAATTACGATAATGATATAAATAATTATTATAAATCGTTATATTTTATTATTATTGTTATTACTATATTATTGTTGTGGTATCTCAGGTATTATTGCAACAAATATATACTATAACTCCAATAATTGCAATCATAATGATAAAACAATTGCAATAATGATGGTAATAATTGCAATAATGATGATAAGATGATAATGATGATGATAATGATGATAATGATGATGATAAACGATAAATAAGGATGATAAATCATGATAATGATGATGATAATAAAAACAGGGGATTGTGTCCATATATAATATAAAAAAAGGGTATAAGAAAAACATTCCCAAAATCGAAAAAAGCGGCAAAATCTAGCGAAATATAGCCTTTTGAGAGTATACTCCAAAATGAAGTTTTTTCGATCTTTCGATTTGTGATTTCGGCAATTATTAGGAGTAATAATGATAAATAATTACCAGAATTTATTAATAAACAAAAATATGATTAAAAGTGAGAATAAAGAAGAATTTGATAAACATTTGAATATTATTAAGATTATTTATTATTCATTATTATCTTAGTATTATTATTATTATTTATTATATTTATTATTAATATTATTATATTATTATGATTATTATTATTATTACTATTATTTAATATTAGTATTAATGCAAAAATTATATATTTAAATAAAAAATATAATATATATTAAGTATAATAAATAATGTGTGGTATATATTATTATAATTTTTATTATTATATTATTATTATTTGTATAGTATATAATTGCAAAAATAATTATTATAACATAATAATACAGTAATAATGATACTAATTAAGTAATGTATAAAATTAATAATATAATTATGATATATTATTGTTATATATATATATATGGTATATAGATAATATTCAAAAATATAATAACTCATAATCAGAATAATGTAACATAATAAAAAGATAATTAAATTCATGATGAAAAATGAGATATATGAAATATACCTATTGATAGATAACTAATAAATGATTTTTTGATAACGTGATGATTAAAGGAATTGGTATCATATATATATAAAAAATGTATAATTAAACATCCCAATAGTGATAAAAGGGTAAATTAAGCGAAATATTAGCCTTTTGAATATTACTTCAAAATGATTATATTATTAATTTCTTGGTGATTCTGTAATTATTAGGTAATAATATAATAATTATAATAATTGTATTAATATTAATATTAATGATTAATTAGAAAAAAGAATTTTGGTAACTTGAATATATTAAATAATTATAATTATATATAATATTATGTTATTATATTATATTATTATTATTATTATATTATATATTATTATTATTTTATTATATATTATATTATTATTTAATTATTGAATTATTCAAATAAAATCTATAATCTGTAATAAATAAATATAAAATAAGTATAAGTATAATATATAATATGTTATAATTTGTATTAGTATTATTATTGTATTATTACATATATTATTTGTACTGGTAGTATAATTGCAAAATAATTATTATAACAGTAATAATTACAGTAATA
>NW_023662934.1:0-15528 GCF_015228065.2 Penaeus monodon
ATTTAAATTGTTATTATTTTTATTTTTTTAATTTTATTTTATTTAAAAAATATTTTAATAATATTCAATAAAAATTAAATTGAATAATGAAATAATTTATAATAATTTTAAAAATGATATTAATGATAATATTGTAATATATATTAAATATAAAATTATTAAATTAATATAAATAATTTCATATATAATATAAAAATATTAAGAAAAATTCAAAAATCGAAAGGAAAAAAAATGGAAAATATTAAGAAAAAAAAAGGGTTTCCCTTTATTTGTGATTAATTAAGGGGATAAGAAATAAATTAAATTATTAAAAAAATGAATAAAAGGAAATAAAAATTTTTAAATTTTTAAAATTTAAAAATTTTATTAATTTAATTTTTATTATTATTATTAATTATTTTAAATTTTTATTATTATTATTATAATTATTTATTATTAATATTATTAAAATTATTATTTGTATATAATTAAATAATTATTATTTAATAATAAATATTATTTATAATATTTTATAATTATTTTTTTATTTTAATATTTTATTTTTGTAGTATCATTTCAAAAATATTTTTTAAATAAAATAATAAAATTAAGAAAATAATAATAATTTATTATAATGTTATTATTGTTTTTTATTGTTTATTATTTTTATTTTGTTTATTAGTAATTTTGAAAAATTTAAAAATATATAACCCAATAATTAAAATAATGATAAAATTGCAATAATGATGATAATAATTGCAATAATGTGATAATGATATGATTAATAGATAAATTAAAAATGATGATAAACGATAATAATTTATAAAAATAATAATGAAATAAAGGTGTTCCAATATAAAAAAAGTATAAGAAAAATTCCCAAAGAAAAAGGGAAAATCGAAAAAGCCTTTTAGAGTACTAAAAGGATTTTTTTGATTTTTTGGATTCAAATTTTAAGGTAATAAAAAATTCAAATTGTATTAATCATAACAATAATGATAAGAATAAAAGTGAAATAAAGAGAATTTTGATACATTTGAAATTGTTAAAATTATTATTATTATTATTTGATTATTATTATTATTATTATTATTATTATTTTTATTTTATTATTATTATTATTACTTATTATCTTAATTATTAGTACATTGCCAAAAATCTATTATATCTGTAATAATAACAATCTAATATAAGTATAAGTATAATAATAATAATGCTAGTGGTTATCATCTGGTTATTAGTATTATTATTGTTTAGTATTATCATTATTATTATTTGTACTGGTAGTATAATTGCAAACATAATTATATAACAGTAATATTACAGTACATACCGATACTAATGAAATAATGATATAATTATTATTATACAATCGTTTATTATTGTTATATTATTGTTATTACTATTATTATTGTTGTGGTTTTAGTATTATTGCGAAACATATATACTATAACTCCAATAAATTGCAATATAATGGATAACAATTTGCAATAATGGATGATAATAAGTGCCATAATGATGAAATGATGATGATAGAGATGATAATGTGATACTGTGATGATCCCGATAATAAGAGATAATCATGATAATGATGATGATATAAACAGGAATTGTGGTCCATATATAAGATAAAAAAGTATAAGAAAAAACATTCCCAAAAAGTCGAAAAGCGGCAAAATCTAGCGAAATATAGCCTTTAGAGTGTACTAAAAAAGGACGTTTTATCGATTTCTTTGGTGATTTTTCGCAATTATTAGGGTAATAATGATTAATGATTACCAGAATTGTAATTAATCATAACAATATGATGATAAAAGTGAGATAAAGAGAATTTTGAGAAAAAAACATTTTGGATATTATAAATTATTATTATGATTTATTATTATTATTATTTATTATTATTATTTTATTATTATTATTATTATTATTATTTATTATTATTTTATTATTACTATTATTCATAATGATTAGTATCATGTGCCAAATATCTATTATATCTGTAAGAATAACAATAATAATAAAAGTCTAAGTATAATATAATAATGCTAGTGGTTATAATATTGTTATTATATTATTTTGTTATTATTATCATTATTATTATTTGTAACTGGTAGTATAATTGGCAAAAATAATTATTATACATAATCAATTACAAGTAATAACTATATAACGAAGGATAATGATAGAAATTATTTATTATGAAAATCGTTATATTGTTATTATTTTGTTTATTCTATTATTATTGTTGTGGGTTATTAGGTATTATTGCAAACATTATACTATAAACTCCAATAATTGCAATAATTAAAATGATAACAATTTGCAATAATGAATGATAATAATTGCAATAATGATGATATGATGATGATATGAGAGTATGATGATAATGATGATGATAACGATAATAATGTATGATAATCATGATAATGAGATGAAAATAACAGGAATTGTGTCCATATAATAAATATAAAAAAGGTATATAAGAAAAACATTCCAAAAGTCGAAAAAGCGGCAAAAATCTATCGAAATATAGCCCTTTTGAGAGTGTACTAAAAAAGGACGTTTTTTCGATTTCTTTGGTGATTTCGGCAATTATTAGGGTAATATGATAATAATTACCAGAATTGTATTAATCATAACAATAATGAATGATAAAATGAGAATAAAGAGAATTTTGCTAACATTTGAATTTTTAAATTATTAATTATTATTATATTATTATTATTATTATTAATTATAATTAGTATTATTATTATTATTATTATTATTATTATTATTACTATTATCTTATTATTAGTATCATTTGCCAAAAAATCTATTATAATCTTTAATAATAACAATAATAATAATAAGTATAATATAATAATAATAATGCTAGGGGTTGTAATATTGTTTATGTAGTATTATTATTGTTTTTATTATCATTATTATTATTTGTACTTGTAGTATAATTGCAAAAATAATTATTATAAACAGTCATAATTACAGTGATCACGAGACTAATGGAAGATAATGATATAAATTATTATTATATAATCGTTATTATTGTTTTTATTATTGTATTACTAATTATTTATGTTTGGTTATTAGTATTATTGCAAAAATATATACTATAACTCCAATCATTTCATAATAATGATAACATTGCAATAATAAGATAATAATGATAATTATGATAATAATTGCAATAATGATGATAATATGGATGATATGATGATAATGATGATAATGATGATGATAACGATAATAATGATGATAATCATGATAGATGATGAAATGAACAGGAATTTGTGTCCCATGTATAATTGAAAAAAGGTATAAGAAAAACATTCCCAAAAGTCGAAAAAGCGGCAAAATCTCGCGAATATAGCCTTTTGAGAGTGTACTAAAAGGACGTTGTTTTTTCGATTTCTTTGTGATTTCGGAGGCAATTATTAGGGTAATACTGATAATAATTACCAGAATTGTATTAATCATAACAAATAATGAATGATAAAAGTGAGAATAAAGAAATTTTGATAATACATTTGAATATTAATTCAAATTATTATTATTATTATTTTATTATTATTTTATTATTATTATTTATTTTATTATTAGGTAAATTATTCTTATTATTATTATTATTATTATTATTATTAGCTATTATCTAATTATTATATCATTGCCAAAAATCTATTATATCTGTAATATAACAATAATAAGTATAAGTATAAGTATAATAATAATAATGCTAGTGTTAGAATATTGTTTATTAGTATTATTATTGTTATTATATAATTATATTATTTTGTACTGGTATATAATTGCAAAAATAATTTATTATAAGCAGTAAAATTCCAGTAATAACGTACTAATGAAGATAATGAGATAAATTTTTATTATAAAATCGTTATTATTGTTTTTATTATTATTGTTATTACTATTATTATTGTTGTGGGTTATTATATTATTGCAAAAATATATATTAGCTCCAATAATTGCAATAATATGTAACAATTTGCAATAATATGATAATATTTCAATAATGATGATATGAGTGATGATATGAATGATAATGGGATAATGATATGATAACGACTATAATGGAATGATATCATGATAATGATGATGATAATTAACGGAAATTGTGTCCATATATAATATAAAAAGGTATAAAGAAAACATTCCCAAAAGTCAAAAAGCGGCAATCTAGCGAAATATAGCCCTTTTGAGATGTACTAAAAAGGACGTTTTTTTCGATTTCTTTGGTGATTTTCGTCATTATTAGGGTATAATAATGATAAATTACAGAATTGTATTATTCATAACAATAATGATGATAAAGTGATCATAAAGAGATTTTTGATACCTTTGAATATTATTAGAATATTATTAGTATTATTATTATTATTATATTATTATTATTATTATTATTATTATTATTATTATTATTATTATTATTATTATTACTATTTATCTTAATTATTAGTATCATTGCCCAAAAATCTATTATATGCTGTATAATACAATAATAATTAATAAGTATAAGTAGTGTAATCTAATAGGCTAGTGGTTATAATATTGTTATTAGTATTATTATTGTTTATATAGTATCATTATTATTATTTGTACTGGTAGTATAATTGCAAAAATAGAAATTATAACAATAATAATTACAGTAATAACGATACTAGTGAAGATAATGATATAATTAGTATTATAAATCGTTATTATGTTATTGTTATTGTTATTACTATTATTATTGTTGTGGTTATTAGTATTATGCAAATAATACTTGGATGCTATAACCGCAGTGATTGCAATAATAATGATACAAATTTCAATATGGAGGATAATCAATTGCAATAATGTGATAATGATGATGATACTGATGCTAATATGCTTGCGGTGTTGAGGTTAAACGGATAGTATAGATTAATGATAATCATGATATGAGTATAATAAGGGGCATTCGTTTTTGTCCATATATAGGCTCGTAAAAAAAGGTATACAAAACATCCAAAGTCGAAAAAACGGCAAAATCTAGCGAAATATAGCCTTTTGAGAGTGTACTAAAAAGGACGTTTTTTCGATTTCTTGTGGTGATTTCGGCAATTATTAGGGTAATAATGATAATAAGTACCAGAATTGATAATCATAACAATAATGATGATAAAAGTGAGAAATAAAGAGAATTTTGATACATTTGAATATTTTAAATTTATTATTATTATTATTATTATTACTATTATTATGAATTATTATTATTATTATTATTATTATTATTATTATTATTATTATTACTATTATCTTAATTATTACTATCATTGCCCAAAATCTATTATTCTGTATAATAACAATAATAATACTAGTATGAGTATCAATAATAATAATGCTAGTGGTTATAATATTGTTATTAGTAATTTATTATTGTTATTTATTATCATTATTTTATTTGATACTGGTAGTATAATTGCAAAATAATTATTTAGAACAGGTAATAATTACAGTAATAACGATACGAATTGAAGCTAATGATATAAATTATTATTATAAAATCGTTATTATTGTATTATTATTTGGGGGGTTTTTTTTTTGTTTTGTTTTTTGTGGATGTTTGTTTTATTACTATTATTATTGGGTTGTAGGGGGTTTATTAGCATTATTGCAATAAATATATACTATAACTCCATAATTTGCAATAATAATGATAACAATTGCAATAATATGATAATAATTGCAATAATGATGAATAATGATGAATGATAATGATGATAATGATTGATAATGAATGAGGTGAGTGACCGAGATAATAATGATGATAACATTATAAGATGATGATACTACAAAGATTGTGTCCATTATATAATATAAAAAGGTATAAGAAAAACATTCCCTAAAGTCGAAAAAGCGCGAAATCTAGCGAAATATAGCCTTTGAGAGTGTACTAAAAAAGGGACGTTTTTTTCGATTTCTTTGGTGCTTTCGTGCAATTATTAGGGTAATAATTATAATAATTACCCTCGAATTGTATTAATCATAACAATAATATGATAAAAGTGAGAAAGAAGAATTTTGATAACATTTGAATATTATAAAATTATATTATTAATTATTATTATTTTTTATTATGATTATTATTATTATTGTTATTATTATTATTATTATTAACTATTATCTTAATTATTAGTATCATTGCCCAAAATCTATTATATCTGTAATAATAACAATAATAATAATAAGTATAGTTAATAATACTCATGCTAGTGGTTTATAATATTGTTATAGTATTATTAATTGTTGATTATTATCATTATTATTATTGTACTGTATTATAATTTGCAAAATAATTTATTAACAGTATAATTACAGTACTAACGATACTAATGAAGATAATGAATGAATTATTCTTATAAAATCGTTATTATTGTTATTATTATTGTTATTTTCTATTATTATTGTTGTGGTTATTTAGTAGTATTGCAAAAAATATATACTATAACTCCATAATTGCAATAATAATGATAACGAATTGCAATAATGATGATAATAATTGCAATTGATGAATAATGATGATGGAGAATGATGATAATGATGGTAATGATGATGATACGAATAATAATGATGATATCATGATAATGATGATATAATAACAGGAATTGTGTCCTTAGAATATAAAAAGTATAAGAAAAACAATTCCCAAAAGTCGAAAAGAGCGGCAAAATCTAGCGAAATATGCCTTTTGAGAGTGTACTAAAAAAGGACTTTTTTCGATTTCTTTGGTGAATTTGGCAATTAATTAAGGGTAATAATTATATAATTACCAGAATTGTATTAATCCTAACCATAATGATTGATAAAAGTGTAGAATAAAGAGAATTTTGAATAACATTTGAATATTATTAAAATTATTTTATTATTATATTATTATTATTATGATTATTATTATTAGTTATTAATTATTATTATTATTATTATGATTATTATTTTATTATTACTATTATCTTAATTATTAGTATAAATTGCCGCAAAAATCTATTATAGCTGTAATAATCAACAATAATAAATAATAAGTTATAAGTTAATAAAATATGCTAGTGTTTATAATATTTTTATTAGTATTATTATTGTTATTATTATCATTTATTATTATTTGTTACTGGTAGTATAATTGCAAAATAATTATTATACCAGTATAATTACAGTAATAACGATACTAATGAATAATGGATATAATTATTATTATAAAATCGTTATTCTTGTTATTATTATTGTTATTTCATATTATTATTGGTTGTGGTTATTAGTATTATTGCAAAAATATATACTATAACTCCAATAATTGCAATAATGATGATAACAATTGCAATAAATGATGATAATTAATTTGCAATAATGAATTGATAATGATGATGATAATGATGATAATGATGATAATGATGAGGAATAACGATAATAATGATGATAATCATGAATAATGATGGTGATCATAACAGGAATTGTGTCCATATATAATATAAAAAATGTATAAGAGAAAACATTCCAAAGGTCAAAAAGCGTGCAAATCTAGCCGAAATATAGCCTTTTGAGAGTGTCTAAAAAGGACGTTTTTTTCGATTTCTTTGGTGATTTCGGCAATTATTAGGGTAATAATGATAATCAATTACCAGCATTGTATTAATCATAACAATACTGATATACAAGTGAGAATAAAGAGAATGTTTGAATAACATTTGAATATTATTAAAATTATTATTATTATTAGTTATTATTATTATTATTATTTTATTATTATTTTTATTATTATTATTACATTATCTAATTATTAGTATCATTGCCCAAAAATCTATTATATCTGTAATAATAACAATAATATAATAAGTAATATATAATATAATAATGCTAGTGGTTATAATATTGTTATTTAGTATTATTATTGTTATTATTATCATTAGTATTTATTTGTACTGGTAGTATATTGACAAAAATAATTCTTGTAACAGTAATAATTACGTAATAACGATACTAATGAAGATAGTGATATAAATTATTATTATATCAATCCGTTATTATTGTTATTATTATTGTTATTTACATTATTATTGTTGTGGTTATTAGTATTATTGCAAAAATATATACTATAGCCCCAATAGAAAGTTGCAATAATAATGATACCAATTGCAATAATAGATGATCATATTGCAATATGATGATAATGATGATGATAATGATGGAATAATATGATTAATTGATGATGATAACGATAATAATGCTGATAATCATGAGATGATGATGATAAACAGAATGTTGTCCATATATAATATAAAAAAGGTATAATAAAAACATCCCCAAAGTCGAAAAAGCGGCAAATCTAGCGAAATATAGCCTTTTGAGAGTGTACTAAAAAAGGACGTTTTTTCGGGGGGGGATTTCTTGGTGATTTCGGCAATTATTCGGGTAATTAATATTAATTAAATTGTATTATTATACATAATATATATTAAATGATATAAATAGAATTTTGATAATATTAATATTATTAAAATTATTATTATTATTATTATTAATTATTATTATTATTATTATTATTATATTTATTATATTATTATTATTAATTATATATATTAATTATTAGTATCATGCCCAAAAATTATTATTATTATAATAAATTAATATAAAATAATTATATAATATATATTGGTTATAATATTGTTACATTATTAATATTAGTTATATTATTATATTATAATTATTATTGTAATAATTGCAAAATTATTATTATAACAGTAATAATTCAGTAATAGATCTATGAAGATAATGATATAAATATTATTAAAAATCGTATTATTTATATTATTGTTATTATATTATATTGATGTGTTATTGTATTATGAAAAATATATATATAACTCCAATATGTCAATATAATGATAAATTGCATAACATATTATGATTAATAAAGGATGTTCATATATGATAATGAATGTATGATGATAAGATATAAATCGAAAACAGAAATCTGAAATACTTGAAAACAGGAAGTTGTTTCATATAATATAAAAAAGGTATAAGAAAACATTGCAAAAGTCGAAAAGCGGCAAAATCTAGCGAAATTAGCCTTTTGAGATATGATGATAAAAAGGAGTTTGCGATTTCATAATTTGGCAATTATTAGGTATATATAATAAATTTCAAATTTTATTATCATAACATAATGATGATAAAGTGATTAAAGATTTTGATAACATTTGAATATTATTAAAAATTATTATATTTATATATTATAATATTATTATATATTATATATATATTATTATTATTATATTTATTATTATATTATTATATATTCTTAATTATTAGTATCATTGCCAAATCTATTAAATTGTAATAATAACAATAATAAAGTAATATAAGTAAATAATATAATAATGTAAGTATATATAAATTTATTTAATTATTATTGTTATTATTATCATTATTATTATTTGTACTGGTTATAATTGCAAAAATAATTTTATACAGTAATAATTACAGTAATAAACGATACTAATGAAGATAATGATATAAAATTATTATTATAAAATCGTTATTATGGTTATTATTATTGTTATTCCTATTATTAGTGTTGGGTTATTAGCATTATGCAAAAATTATACTATAACTCCAAAATTGCAATAATAATGATAACAATGCAATAATGATGATAATTAATTTGGCCATAATGATGATAATGATGATGATAATGATGATAATGATGATAATGATGATGATAAACGATAAAATGATGAAATCATGATAATGATGATGATAATAACAGGAATGGTTGTCCATATATAATAGAAAAAAGGTATATAAGAAAAACATCCAAAAGGTCGAAAAAGGGCAAAAATCTAGCGAAATATAGCATTTCTGAGATGTGGTACTAAAAAAGGGACGTTTTTTCGATTTCTTTGGTGATTCGGCAATTATTAGGGTAAAAGATAATAATTACCAGGAATGTATTAATCATAACAATAATGATGATTAAAAAGTCGAGAATAAAGAGAATTTTGAAACATTGGAATATTATTAAAATTTATTATTATTATTATTATATCATTATTATTATTATTATTATTATTATTATTATTATTATTATTAGTATATATTATATTATTATTACTACTATCTAATTATTATTATCATTGCCCAAAAACTCTATATATCTGTAATAATAACAATAATAATAATAAGTTATAAAGTATAATAATATAATGCTAGGGTTATAATATTGTTATTAGTTTATTATTTGTTATCTTATCATATTATTATTGTACTGGTAGTATAATTGCAAAACATAATTATTATCAAACAGTAATAATAAGGTAAATAACGATACTAATGAAGATAATGATATAAATTATTATTATAAAATCTTTATTATTGTTATTATTATTGTTTATTTCTATATATTATTGTTGTGGTTATTAGTATTATTGCAAAAATATATACTAAATCCAATTAAGCAATTAAATAATGATAACAATTGCAATAATGATGATAATATAATTGCCAATAATGATGATAATGATGATGATAATGATGATAATTGATGACAATGATGATGATAACGATAATAATGAGATAACATTGAAAATGATGATGATAATAACAGGAATGTGTCCATATATAATATAAAAAAGGTATAAGAAAGAACATTCCCAAAGTCGAAAAAAAGCGGCAAAATCTAGCGAAAAATATAGCTTTTGAGAGATGTACTAAAAAAGGACGTTTTTTCGATTTCGTTGGTGGATTTCGGCAATTCGTAGGGTAATAATGATAATAATTACCAGAATTGTATTAATCATAAACCATAAGATGCAAAAGTGAGAATTAAGAGAATTTTGATAAAATTTGAATATTATTAAAAAAATTATAATTATTATAATTATTATTATATATTATAATTATTATTATTATTATATTATTTACTATTAGTTAGTATTACTATATCTTTAATTATTAGTATTCATGCCCCAAAAATCTATTAATATCTGTAATAATAACAATTAATAATAATAAGTATTAAGTATAATAATAATAATGAATAGTGTTCTAATATGTTTATTAGTATTATTATTGTTATTATATCCATTATTATTATTTGTACTGGTAGTATAAATTGCAAAAATAATTCTTATAACAGTAATAATTACAGTAATTAACGATACTAATGAAGAGAATGATAAAATTATTATTATAAAAATGTTATTAGGTTATTATGTATTGTTATTACTATGATTTATTGATTGTGTTATTAGTATTATTGAAAAATAATACTATAACCCAATAATTGCAATAATAATGATAACAATTGCAATGATGATGATAATAGATTGCAATAATGATGATAATTGGATGATGATAATGATGATAATGATGATAATGATGATGATAACGATATAAGATGATAATCATGATAATGATGCTGATAATAAACAGGAATTGTGTCCAATATAATATAAAAAAGGTTATAAGAAAAAAAATTCCCAAAAGTCGAAAAGCGGCCAAAAATCTAGCGAAATATAGCCTTTTGAGAGTGTACTAAAAAAAGGACGTTTTTTCGATTTTTGGTGATTTCGCAAATTATTAGGGTAATAAATGATAATAATTTACCAGAATTGTATAATCATACAATAATGATGCATAAAAGTGAGATAAAGAGAATTTTTGCAAACATTTTGAATATCATAAAAATTTATTATATATTATTATTATTATTATTATTATTATTATTATTATACTTATATCTTATTATTATTATTATTACTACTATTATACTAGATCTTAATTATTAGATCATTGCCCAACCAAAATTACTATATCTGTAATAATAAACATAATAATAATAAGTATAAGTATACTAATAATAATCGCTAGTGGTTATTAATATTGTTACTAGTATTAATTATTGTTATTATTATCATTCTTATTATTTGTACTGGTAGTAATAATTGCAAAAATAATTATTATAACAGTAATAATTACAGTAATAACGATAATCACTGAAATGAAGATAATGATATAAATTATTATTTATCAAAATCGTTTATTGTATTAGTATGTTTATTACTATATTATTGTTGTGGTTAATTAGATTATTGCAAAAATTTATACTATAACTCCAATAATTGCAATAATAATGATAACAATTGCAATAATGATATTAATAATTGCAATAATGATGATAATGATGATATAATGATGTAATGATGATGATAACGATAATAATGATGAAATCATGAAATGATGTGATAATAACAGGAATTGTGTCAATTATAATATAAAAAAAAGGTATAAGAAAAACATCCCAAAAGTCGAAAAGCGGAAAATCTAGCGAATATAGCTTTTGAGTTGTACTAAAAAAGGACGTTTTTTTCGATTTCTTTGGTGATTTCGGCAATTATTAGGGTAATAATGATACTAATTACCAAGAATTGTATTAATATAACAATAATGATGGATAAAAGTGAGACTAAAGAGAATTTTTGATAACATTTGACTATATTAAAATTATTATTATTATATTATATTATATTATAATTTATTATATATTATTATATTATTATTATTATTATATTATCTTTAATTATTTAGTATCATTGACCAAAAATCTATATATCTGTAATAAATAACAATAATAATAATAAGTATTACGTATAATAATAATAATGCTAGTGGTTATAATATTGTTATTAGTATTATTATTGTTATTATTATAAATTATCTTATTTGTACTGGTAGTATAATTCGCAAAAATAATTATTATAACAGTAATAATTACCAGTAATAACGATACTAATGAAGATAATGATATAAAATTATTATTATAAAATCGTTATTATTGTTATTATTATTGTATTACTATTATTATTTGTTTGGTTTATTAGTATTATTGCAAAAATATATACTATAACTCCAATAATTGCAATAATAATGATAACAATTGCAATAATGATGCATAATAATTGCAATATGATGATTAATGATGATGATAACGATGATTATGATGATAATGATGATGAAACGATAATAATGATGATAATCATGATAAGATGATGGATAATAACAGGAATTGTGTCCCATATATAATATAAAAAAGGTATAAAAAAAAACATTCCCAAAAGTCGAAAAAGCGGCAAAATCTTAGCGAAATATAGCCTTTTGAGAGTGTAATAAAAAAGGGAGTTTTCGATTTCTTGGTGGATTTCGGGGGGGGACAATTATTAGGGTAATATATGATAATTAATTACCAGAATTGTATAATTCATAACAATAATGAGAAAAAGTAGAGGAATAAAAGAATTTTGATAAGATTTTGAATTTATTTAAAATTCACCATTATTATTATTTTTATTAATTATTATTATTATTATTATTAATTATTATTATGATTATTATTATTATTATGAGTATTATATACTATTATCTTAATTATTCAGTATCATTGCCACAAAAAATCTATTATATCTGTATAATGAATAATAATAATAATATAAGACTATCAAATAATAATAATGCTAGGGTTATAATATTGGTTATTAGTATTATTATGTGTTATGATTATCATTTATTTATTTGTACTGGTAGTATAATTGCAAATAATAATATTATAACAGTAAGAATTACAGTAATAACGATACTAATGAAGATAATGATATAAATTATTATTATAAAATCGTTATTATTGTAATTAATATTGTAATTACTATTATTATTGTTGTGGTTATTAGTATTATTGCAAAAATATATACTATAAATCCAATAAATTGAAATAATAATGATAACAATTGCAATAATGATGATAATAATTGCATAATGAGGATAATAATGATGATAATGATGATAATGATGATAAGATGATGATAACGATAATAATGATGATTAATCATGATAATGTGAGATGAATAACAGGAATTGTGTTCATATATAATATAAAAAAGGTATAGAAAAACATTCCCAAAAGTCGAAAAACGGCAAAATCTAGCGAAATATAGCCTTTTGAGAGTGTACTAAAAAAAACGAAGTTTTTTCGATTTCTTTGGTGATTTCGGCAAGATTAGGCGTAATAATGATAATAATTACCAGAATTGTATAATCATAACAATAATGATGAATAAAAGTGAGATAAAGAGAAATTTTGATAACATGTGAATATTATTAAAATTATATTATTATTATTATTATTATTATTATTATATGATTATTATTATATTATTATTAGTATTATTATTATTATTGTTATTATATTACTAGTATCTTAATTTTAGTATCATTGCCCAAAAAAACTTCTATTATATCTGTAATAATAACAATAATAATTAATAAGTTATAAGGTTATAATAATAATAATGCTAGTGGTTATAATATTGTTATTAGTATTATTATTGTTATTATATCATTATTATTATTTGTACTGGTAGTATAAGCAAAAATAATTATTATAACAGTAATAATTAAGTAATAACGATAAATATAGAAAACATTAAAATTATAAAATCGTTATTATTGCTATTAATTAGCTATTGACTATTATTATGTGTTTTTATTATTGTCAAAATATATACATAATAATAATGAATAATAATGATAAGAATTGCAATAATGATGATAAATTGCATATGATGAAATGATGAGATAAAGAATTTGATGAAATTGAATATGATAAAACGATTAATAATGATTGATAATCATGATTATGATGATGATAATAAAGGAATTGTGTCATATTATATATAAAATAAGTATAAAAAACATTCCCAAAAGTTCAGAAAAGCGCCAAAATCTAGGAATATGCCTTTTGAAGTGTACATAAAAAAGGACGTTATAAAATTCTTGTGATTTCAATATTGGTAATATGATATATTCGATTGTTTTAATCATAAAATTATGATGTAAAATTGAAAAAAATTTTATAACATTTGAATAGATTAAAATATTATATATAGATTATATTATTATTATTATATTTATTATTTTATTATTATTATTATTATTATTTTTTTTTTATATTATTCAAAATATTATATATCCAAAATTATTAATTAATAATAACAATAATATAAGTATAATATAATAATAGATGTTAAGATTGTTATTATATTATTATGTTATATATAATTATAATGTATATAGATAATTGAAAATAATTATAAAGTTAATACATAATAACATAAATAAGATAAGAATAAATTATATAAAAATCGTATATTGAATATTCTTTTAATTACTAATAATGTGGTTTTAGATTTTGAATTATCTAATTCATTAATTGCATAATATGATAAATTACCAATTGTATTAAATTGCAATAATGATGATAATGAGATAAAGATGATAATTTGATATGATAACGATAATAATGATATATCATATAATGTGATATATAAAGATTTTCATATATATAAAAAGGTATAAGAAAAACATTCCCAAAAGTCGAAACGCAAAACTAGCGAAATATAGCCTTTGAGAGTGTACTAAAAAGCTTTTTATTTGGTATTTCAGGTTTTTTCGATTTCTTTGGGTGGA
>NW_023662935.1:0-10000 GCF_015228065.2 Penaeus monodon
CGGTTAGTCCCGGATGAGATTACGAGAACGTGGGGACGCGAGATGGACTGGACGAGATCTGTGAGGATGTGGGACGAGGACGCGCCGATTAGGCCGGGGCCCAGGACTACGAGGAGGTCTAGACGAATCTGAAGTCAAGGAGGACCTGTGCCGAGACTTTCGAGGACGTGGTGGACATCGAGAACGGACAGATTACACCAAGGACCAGGAGGTTAATTCAGCCTGAGACGTCACCGGAACAAAGGTTGTACTGAGCAGACTTCCCGTTACTTGTCTAGGTCATTTGCTGGACGTTGTCTTTTATGTTTTGTTTTATTATGTTTTCATTGTTTTAAGTGCATTGTAGATTTTTACAAAATTGAGAGCTGAGGCGGGAACATTTAGGAAATATACCGCATTGTCCTTAAGGTTAATTAGCAAAACATAACTGGTGCGGTACGTGGGGACAGGGGGTTGGTCCTAGTTGGTAGATAATTAACTGTCCGGGGCGGAAATAGGGGGGGGAAACCCGTCTTTGGCCCTCGCCCCAGATGCGTTGAAAACCTTATTAATGTCTCTAAATAGAAAAAAACCCGGGTGACTTTTCAACCTTTTTGGGTAATTAAACTGTTGTATAAGCCTGAAATTTTCAAACGTATGAGATAGTGGTTACGCATTTACATTTACACAGAAAATTTAAGCTTGTTATTTTCTTTTATTTGTTTTACCGCCTGTTAGGATGTGTGTTTGTGAAAGTCATAATAAAGACATTGAGTAAAAACAAGAGTTTCATGATCCTTTTGAGTGAATTGTATTTTTTTTAAAGAAAGTTTGCCTTTGGGATGTTAGATAGTTATCAATCGTCCCGCGAAGTTAAGAAATTTCTGTTGTTATTCTTATTAGGGTGCACCTGTTATATTATGATTAACCTTGTATAAGCCGCAATTTTCAAACGTGCGTAGTGGTAGTTATCGCATTTACATTTACACAAAAAATATAAGCCTGTTATTTTTATTTTATTTGTGTTATCACTGTTAGGACGCGTGTTTGTGTTCTTGAAGTCATTTTAAATGGCATGTTGGGGTACAACAAGAGTTTCATGATCCTTTTTAACTGAATTGTATTTTTATTATTATGATTTTGTGTGTGGTGTGTGTGTGTGTGGTGTGTGTGTGTGTGTGTGTGTGGTTTGTGTGAAACCCGTCTTTGACCGGGTGTAGATACCTTGGAAACCCTATTAATGCTCTCTAAATAGAATAAAACCAACGACTTTTTAATCTATTAGGTAATTAACCTTTTAGTTTTATAAGCATGAAATGTGTAAACATATGAAATAGTGGAAATCGCATTTTACATTTACACAGAAAATTTAAGCCTGTTATTTGTTTTTCCGCCCGCCCAACAATATCAATAGTTGCCAGCATGGAAATTTGTCGTCAATGGTATTTAAAGCCTTGTTTAGTCGTTTGGTGAGTGAATAGTGAGTGACAATACGCCAGAAGAAAAGAAGATATTCATGGAGAAACCCACGCCACCTGGAGATATCACCGCGATGAAAGAAACGGGTTAAGTTCCGAATCCACTGGTGACAGACTGTCATTTAAGAGGAGGATACGACCGAGACAAAAGAATTATTTCCAGACAGCTCAAACTTATCGCTACATAGATGGTCCTGATACATGCCCTATCAAACATCAAGAGCTGCCACCGGTGAAGATGATCTATCCAATATATTCTCATCATTTGCACGTTTCGATCTTGGCAACGGGTCATCGCACGGTGAGAGGAGTTTGTTGCATGCGGTAGTAATCAGACAATGGAGAGTTTCCCTCGTCTGCACCGCCTCTGTTATATGCTGACTTGATTCCTCTCATTGACTTAACAGAAGCGATGAGGATTCGACGCATGCAGTGATAGTAAATGCAGGCACGGGTTAGAATTTTTCCTTGTCATCTGCATCATAGCAGGGTGGGAAAAAAAAAATGTATGTGTTTTGTGGTGTTGTGTTGTGGTGTGTGTGTGTGTGTGTGTGTGTGTGAGAGCGCATGTATAGTGTTTATAAAATCAAAAAAAAGAATATATTGTATAACGAGTTTTTATAATCCTTTACACTTAATTGTATTCTTATCTCTGGTACAGTGAGAGAGGAGCAGAAATTATCGGTCATTAGCAGACCTGTGTGCCTTTTTAAATTATTGATTTTGACAGTTTCAGTCATTAGGAGAGACGGTTTCCCCTCGTCTGTAACAGAATCAATTATCGATCTCGGTACAAGTTTAAACATGGTGAATATTGCGGTGTGGATGGGAGGAGCCGGGGGTGAGTCATCTGTAGCACCTGTCTACGGGTAATGATTTCGGTTACGGATATTGGTCATCTTTCTGTTATGATGTACTATTTTGGACTGTAAGGTGTGCGTGTTAGTCATCGTTAGCTATGGTCTGGTGGTTACCTCGTGATCATTAACCTGCTTTCACTCTCCACAAGGTTTTGTGATTATGCGGTGGGTCCATTGATCTATGTCACCCTGCATTGGGGGAGATCCTCGGCTGTACATCACTGGTTATGAGTAATGATTTCGGGTGCGGATATGATTAGTTAATTACTTTCGTGGTCATCTTTCTGTTATGATGCAACATTTTCAAACCCCAAGGTGTGCGCGCTAGCCATCGTTAGCTATGGTCTAGTGGTTGCCTCGTGATCATTATCCTGCTTTCACTCTCGATAAGGTTGGGGGGGGTTTCGCTGTGATCATTTAAACTATGTCATACTAAAGATTTCGGATACGGATATTGGTTAGTTAATCACTTCAGTGTCATCTTTCTGTTATGATGCACCATTTCAACCATAGGGTGTGCGCGTTAGCCATCGTTAGCTATGGTCTATGGTTGCCTCGTGATCATTATCCTGCTTTCACTTCGACAAGGTTGTGTGGTTACGCTGTGATCATTTAAACTTGTCACCTGTCACCTGCATTGGAGGGGATACTCGTCTGTAGCTCATCATTTGTTTCATTATTTCTCTTATGAGGCGTCTAAAACGAACATAAAATGCATATGTGAAAGCAGGTTAATGATTTCCGGGTATTGATTATGTTGTTGTGGACATTGGTTGCGGTTTGCGGTTTGTGGTTTCGTCAAGGTCACTGATTACGTCCGGTCACTGACCCACTTTCACATTCATGTACGGTGTGAGGGTGTTCGATTTTGTCCACCCACATTATCCTGCTTTCACTCTCGATAAGGTTGTGTGGTTACGCTGTGATATTAATCTATGTCACCCGTCCCTGCATTGGAGGGGATACTTGTCTGTAGTACATCATTTGTTTCATTATTTCTCTTATGAGGCATCATGTACGAACATAAATGCACATGTGAAAGTAGGTTAATGATTTCCGGGTATTTATTATGTTGTTGTGGACATTGGTTGCGGTTTGCGGTTTGTGGTTTCGTCAAGGTCACTGATTACGTCCCCGGTCATGGGCCTACTTTCCCCTTCATGTCGTACATGAATGTGGCAGCGTTCTGTCATGTAAATATTTGAATTTTGGGAGCGTTCTGTCATGTACGTATTTGAATGTGCAGCGTTCTGTCGTATTACCCACTACTCATATACATATAAAAACATATATGTAATGTGTGTGTGTGGGTGTGGGTGTTGTATATACAGATAATCATGTCCCATATTAATTTATTCTTCTATTTATACCCCACATACACACACACTACTCCACTACAAATCCTCGAACTTCCACTTTTATCTTTTCGTTCCCTTTTCCCCCCCTCCTTTCTTTCTCATCCTTTCACTTCTATTGTCCGTATATAACATTATAAATCTTTTTACAAAATTTATAATGGCATAATATGTATATATATACATTCTTATGTATACATATGTGTATATATATTTATATGATAAATTCACAAAGCACACACCACACACCACACATATTTTACATATGTGTATATATTTTATATATTTTATATATAATATATATATATATATATATTATATATATATAATATATATATATTATATAATTTTAGAGAAAGAAAGACAGACACATAGAGAGAGAGAGATGAATAATGAAATAAGAAAAAAAATTATGGATGCATATTATGTGTGTATATATATGTATATAAAGTATATATATACATAAAAATAAAAAACAACACTAAACACACACACACACAACACCACAAACTGACACATACTATTCCATGAGTGGCGAGGTCGGTCTCTAACGATGACTGTGATTGGTTTAAGTAATTCTACAATTTTCTACAGCAGGAAAGAAATCCGATTTAGGAAATGATAACTAAATGTTTGAATATATAATGTATAAAAGTATCTTTATATACTTATAAATAAATGTATGAATACATACATATATACATATATAGATATATCCAATATCGTTATATGAGTGAAGTTTCATTGCTGAATTTATTCTTATTTGAGTTTCCCCTTTTCCTTTCAGAGCTCAGATCGGCACACAGGTTTCCATTCCTCAATTTGTTGACATTTTTAATAGAATAATTCTTATAGTTCAATAGTCATTTAAAGCAAATAAAAAATTATATGTTTGAATTTCGAAGAATAAACCTTATTTGAAAATTTTTTAATTGCAAGAAAAAAAATCGTAATTTTTGCTTTCCAAAATTCAGGTTTCAAGGATTTTTTGGGCGGTCGCTACGCTCTCCCATTTTTCTAAAAACAAAAAAGCTCTTAAGAAAATGCTTTTTTTGTAATCTTTATGGGCATTTACATATTTTTAAGGGTCTTACTTGTCTATTTTTTTTCCGAACATATACACGATAAATATAACACAACATTTTTTTTTATATTGTTGTTATTTTAATATTATGTTAATTTCTCCATTTCCTGTAGTATCAATCTATGTATATATATAATATATATTTTAATATATATATTATTTTAATAAAATACAACATACCACACCACGGAAACATAAAGGTACCCATCAAAATTTGGGAATCTATGATAACTTTAACCTCAGAACCTTATTATGATGACTGGTAAGTGCGTCTGCCCCCCCTTGAGGCCCCCTGGCTTTCTGGGGGGGGGGGGTGTAGGAAAGAAAGGGAGCGGGGTCCGTGGACAGCGCATGAGGAAACTTTGCATGGATGGGGTCTGGGGGGGAGGGGGTTTTCCCCTTGGGGGGAGGGGGGGGAAAATCCCGGACGTCCCATTCCCTCTCCCGCGATCTCCTCCACCTGTCCTTCCATGAAAAGAGCGTGCGATTCTTGAAATGGGTAAATTTTCCCCTTTCCTCTTTCAAGGAGAGGCGGTTGGGAAGGAGGAGGGGGGGGGGAAAAACTGAGATATAAAATCGAAGGGGGGGAGGGGAAGGGAAAGGGACACGCTTGTTTAAATATTTAAAATATATGTATATAACACATATATATGGTTTGTACTTTTTCCAACTTTCACAGGGAAAGTACATTTGCATCGCATCATGAGGTACAGCTTTTCCCATGTTTAGATCAGGCAATTGGTGTTCTAAGTCCTACTAGCCATGGGTTCTGTAAATTCTTCTCCGATGAGCCACCCCGTCATGTTCCGACGACACGTTTTCGAAGGTTGGGCAACTCCTCTCCTAAAAAGATCCTTACCTGCCTGCCTTTGCCGTCTTACACTATGTGCATGCGCATGTGCGGTACCCGCGGGGTTGTTTGTGTAAAAGTGCATCCCCTTCACTATTACAAATTTTTTCAATTTTCACCCGGGGAAACTTGTATAATACGTAGTATCCCTGAGTTTAGTGGTCGCTCTGACGTAACTTGATTTTGGGTTTTAAATAATTCTACATGAAAATAAAAAAAATAAAAAAAACGAAAAAAAAGCACATACAGCCCTATGGGCCACTGCTACGTTCAAATGTAAAAGGTTTTTGAACATAAAAGGGGAAGATTTTCGTTTTGATGAGCTTTTTGGTTTTGCAGAATGAAGGTACTTTCCATGATGAGGAGCTGTGGGGGCATGGGGGAGGGGAGGAGGGGGAAAAGGAGAGATGAAGTGGGGAAAAATGATGATGAGAGGACTGAAGAGGGAAAAGGGGAAAGGGGAGATAGAGTGGGAGAAGGGAAAAGGGAAAAGAAGAGGAGGGGGAGGGGGAAAGGGGGGGACGGAAAATGGGAAATGGAAAAAGGAGGAGGGAAGAGGAAGGGGGGTGAAGGGGGGGAAAAGAGAGATAGAAATGGAAGGAGGAAAGCGAGGGGAAAGGGGGAACAGAGGTTTTAAATGGGAAAGGGTGTAATGGGCAGGGGCTGGTTTGTCTTTAAGGTTATTTGGTTAAAGTTTTTGCTTCAAGTCTTATTTTTTTGAGAGTAGGGAGCTGGGGTCAAAGGCGGGGAAGGGAGGAAAGCCAAGGAAGACAGGGGTCCTGGCTGCCCCCGGTCCCCCCCCCCCGGATGCTCAAAAATTTCATGAACTAGTTTTTGAAACTTTCATAAAGGAAAAAATGAAAAATTTTCTGAAAACCCAAACCAAATAATATTTATATAAAAACCCACACCACACCAACCCCCCACCGCACCTCATAATATAATATATATATATATATTTATATATTATATATAATTATGTATTATTTTATATATATATATCTATTAATATATATATTATATATTTATATATGAGTGTGCGTGTTGTGTGTGTGTGTGCGTGTGTTTTTTATATAAAATATATATTTTATATATATATATATATTATTTTAATGTATATTTAAAATATATATATATATTTTAAAATATTAATTTATATATATATATAATTATAATAAAGTATGAATATATTATTATTTTTATATTATATAAATATTAAAATATATATATATATAAAAATATATATATATAAGTATGTAGTCGAAATTATACATTATATAAAAATATTATATATATAAAATATATATATATATATATATATAATAATATTAATATTTTTATATATATATAATTTATATTTAATATTTCATCTTATAACACATAAAAAAATTTAATTAACAAATCACTCTATGTCCCTATATTATATATAATATATAATAATTATATATATATATATAAAAATATATATAATATATATATATAAATATATATTTTTATTAATATTATTATATATTATAATATATATATATATATATATTATAAATAAAATATATAAAAAATTTGTGTGTGTGTGTGTGTGTTATGTGTGTGTGTGTGTGTGCGTGTGTGTGGTGTGCGATGTGTGGTTTTGTGTGTTTGTGTGTGTGGTGGTTTGTTTGTGGTATAGATAATCAAAATTTTAGGAAGAAAGGGAAGAGAGGGAGAGGAGGAGAGAGAAGAAAAGGGGGAGAGAGAGAGATAAGAGAGAGAAGACACGAATATATATTATATATATATATATATATATTTATTATATATAATATATAAAAAATACATCTATACATTATTTTTTTAATATAATATTTTATATTATATATTAATATATAATAATATTTTTATAATATTTTTATAAATAAATATTATCTAATTTTTATTATTCTATTTTTATAATTATATTTATATTATATATATATATATATATTTATATATATTATATTATATATATATATATTTTTTTTCGCATGTGTGTTGGGAATTATTTTGTATTATATATATATTTTAATTATATTATATATATATATATATTATATATATATGTTATGTTTATCATATATATTTATTATATATTATATAAAAATATTTAATATATACCCAAACACCACAAAAACACCCAAAAACCCCAAAATCATACATATTAAAAATATCTATAGAAATGTATATATTTACAATATTAATTATATATTATGTATGCATTTGATGTGTGGTGTGTCGATGTTTTTATATATGAAATATAATTTTAATGCTATATATATTTTATGTATAGATGTTAGTAAAATTATATATTTTAATATATATAATTTTATATTAATAATTTCATTTATATATCCCTATTAAAAACATATATATATATATAATATTTTAATAATTTTTAAATAATAAAATTTATATATATATATAAAACCCCATTTTCATATATATATATATATATATTATATATTTTTAAAATATATATATTATATTCTCAATTATTATATAAATATATATATATAAATATATATTTAATATTATACAAATAAAATATAAATATATATATATAATTTTAATTTATATATATATAATATAAAAAATAAAATCACACACCACAACTACACACTATATGTATATATATAATATAATAATTATTAATTAATATAAATATATTAATATAAATACATTTAATATTTTGTGGGGGGGCTTGTTTGGGGGTGGTGTGTCTGTGTTTGTGTGTGTTTATATTTATATATATATATAAATATTATAATTTATAATATATATATTATATATAAAAACATATACATTTTTAAATACAATATATATATAATATTATATATTATATATATATTAATATATAATATATATATATATATTTTATTATATATATGTAAAAATATTATTATGAAATTATTATATAAAATTATATATATATATATATTATATATATATCATCATCATCTCAAAAGGGGCAACGCCGAGGGGGCGCATGGCCGATCCCCCCTTCGTTTCCCACCCACGAGGACCTCGGGGCGAGTCCCAGGCAGGCCAGGGCCCCCATCTCTATTTCTGCGCAGGTCTCGTCGAGCCCCAAGCATGATCCCCTAGGAGTCCACAGTCTCCTCCACCCGGGTTGTCTCGCAGAGAGAAACCTGATGGGCAGGTCTCCATAGGGAGGCGGCTAGGGGGGCCTTACCGAGTTGGCGATCCCGGTTATCAAGAAACGGGCCCCTCCCGTCTCAGGGTTAACCGCCGGTTGGGACACTGGTCCTCCCAAAACTGTCCCCCATGATCCGGCAAAAGGGACTTGTTTAAAAAAGGCGTCAAGGCAGACCCCAAGGAAATGCATAGCGCCGGGTTTCGCTTCCATAGAGAAAACTGGAAATAAAGGGCCTTGAAGACCGCCTTGGTCCTTCGCTGGGTACCGACATCCCCAAAACGCCTTTTTGTCGATTTCATGGCCCCTGTTGCCAACCACCGTCTACTGTTCCCGGGGCTGAAACCCAAAGTTTGGGGACTACGCTACCAAGGTATGTAAAACTTTCTTGACTTAAACTCCTCGCCGCAAGCTGGATCGACTGAAGGGGTTTCCCAAAAAGGGCCCCCAAAGTCCTGAATCTTGGTCTTGGTCCGGGAGACCTCTGGGCCTGGGGGTTTCGCCTCATTGCTAAATGCATAAAGGCCCCCACAAGGACTAAAGGGACTCAATAGGAGGGCAACATCTCGGAAAAGTCAGATCCGAGCCTTAATATTCCTAGTGTTGCCCCGCACTGACTTGGCTAGTAGCTCTCCCATTATCCGCCTACAAGTTTTAAAAAGTGTTGGTAAAGGACACACCTTGCTCACCCTAAAATTAACAGGGAAAAAATTTCGACATCCCCCCACCCACTTTACAGATTTCAGTACCGTTAAGGCTTGCTATCACCCCCAATGCTGTGTCGGAATTCCCCCCTGAGCCTCAGGATTCCCATAGCGATTCCCGACAGCCTTTTTGAGGTCGATGTAGGCTGCAAGAAACCCCACGACCAACTCCGACGGCGTCCATAATTACTCGAACGCTGTATCGGTCTATTGGGGATTGCCGGGGAGAAAAACCCAATGCCCGGTCTCTGTGCTCAGTGGGTGGTTGCGGATCCGTTTCAGAAAAATGTGAGCGGGAACCTTGCCGGGTATGCTGGCAGTGAAATGCCACGGGTTGCTACAGTCCCATCGACCCCCTTTTTCCCCTTCCAGAGAGGATGCCCCACGCCCTCAGCGGGTCGGGGAATGGCCTAGTTCACCCCCAGCCTTTAGAATTCAGCGGGGTTTAACATTGCCTGAAATTTTTCCCACTCTTCAGCTTGGAAATCGCCAGCCTAACCTCTGTTGGGGGTTAGGGGGTTTCT
>NW_023662936.1:0-7500 GCF_015228065.2 Penaeus monodon
ACTAAAGACGGGCCGCGGCAATCCGATTTTCGGGGTTCGGTCACCCCCCGGGTGCTTTTTCCCCTTTGGGGCAATGAATTTCACCTCTTTTCCCTGCCTAGCCCTGGAGGGGAAAGCCGCCCAAGTCATGCTGGTCCCAAGCCCTAAAAAATAGAGAGAATGATTACCAAAAAGGCAACACCGCACTCTCCGTGGAAAAGAACTGGGGACCCCCCAAAGTACCCCATCCAAAGCCTCTAACATGAAAACTACATTTTTAAGTATCATGCTTGACCACGGGGCCTAAATATGAACCTACCGTTAAATATAAATAAATAGCCCCGGGGTAAGACAAAACTGCACCCGGGGGGTTCCCGTAACAAGGTAGCACCCTATTACCCCTATGGCGGGGTTTTGCGGTGAAGCTGTCGGCAGCAGGGAGTGGATATCTGGTGAAAACACCTTGGGTTTCTACTGATTACGGGTTTTTTCACCAAAAAATATGCTGGCGTATTACATGTCCTTTTTTCAAAGCGCAGAATAGTTCCTCCAGTTTCTCACGAAAAAAAACTGCAAATGCTTAATTTGGGGTACACCCCAAAAAAATGATCGCATTTTAAAATCAGAATCAACCCAAACCTCTAACATTAGTATTATACATCTATGCACCAACCAACATTGCAATTATGAAAAAATGGAAATTTTTATAACACTCTCCAAGAAACTTTAGACAATCCCAACAGAAATGTAAAAGTAATCAGGGAGACCTCAATGCCAAAGTGGGCAAAGTGTCAAAAAAAATAACTCTGTGGAAAAAATTCCCCCTTGGAGATATAAATAAAACGAGGTAAGATTTTATTGAATTTTGTAGTCAAATAATCTAGTTATAGCCAATACATTGTTCCAACACCACCCAAGACATTTGTACACGTGGTTTTCACCAGACAAAAAACACGAAACCAAATTTGGTGCATTGTGTTTGAACAAAATGGAAAAGTTGTATAAAAATGCCAAAAAGACCAGGTGCCGACTGCAACAGTGACCCCCAAACTACAAACTATCGACTTTCAATAAGACTCAAAAAGATGGGCTTCCAACACCACCTCTAAAGCTCGCTAAAAAACTCTTGATAAAAATACAGAATGACAGTGTCAAAAAAAAATTGAATTACTCAATCAATGTGAAATGAAAAAACACCAAAGGGTTTTGGGGGAGAAGGAAAGAACTGCTGAGTGCTGCTTAAGAAACTATCCCAAAAAAGAAAAAAAAAATTTTCTCCCTGGATAGCTGAAGAAACACAAATGAAATTGAAAAAAGAAGATGCCTAAAAAAAAGGTATCAAAATCCTTTTAAAACGAAATTTCAAAAAATAAAATACAAAATTAAAAGATTATTGCGACGGTTAAGGAAAATATTTAAATGAACTTGCCAGAAAATTTGAAAATCTTCTATCAATAAGAAAACAAAAACTCTCCCAAAAGAGTACGAACATTACATAAAATTTAAAACCTACATGGCCCTATAAAAACTGAAGATGGCTTGTATTATTGATGGAAAAAAGTCAAAGTAGATGGAATCAATTTTGTTCCAACTTATAAAAAAAAGAAAAGATCTAACACAACTTAAATTTAGACTCAATACAGTGAAGATGAACCACCGCCACTGCTAACGAAGTTTAAAAGCGATAAAAAAATTAAAGAAAACAAGAGCCCGGGAAAGATAAATAAAAACAGAACTAATAAAAGTGGCTGGCAAAAGTGTTAAATACTTCTAAAAACTTTGTAGAAAATAGAATGTAAGAAGGCCCAGAAAGGGGTAAATCGTTAACAGTCCAGCGCAAAATTTTTGGGGTTGAAAATTATTGCTAAAAAATGAATTTGAAAGTTAAAAGAAGAAATTTACTGTGAAAAAGCGGGTACCAAAAACCAGATTCTAAATCTGAAATTGATCATAAAAAAAACAGAAAACATCAGAAAAAACCATACCTCAAAATTTTTGTACTGTTAATCACGAACCCTCTAAATAACTGAACGGAGAAATTTCCAAAACACTCACCAACAATA
The DNA here is from genome assembly GCF_015228065.2 of Penaeus monodon. Taxonomy (NCBI): domain Eukaryota; kingdom Metazoa; phylum Arthropoda; class Malacostraca; order Decapoda; family Penaeidae; genus Penaeus; species Penaeus monodon. The sequence continues at coordinate 2,043 of NW_023662936.1, forward strand.
AAAGCCATGTATGACCAAAACAACAACAACTGTAAGAACCACTTAGGGGTTAAACAGAAGGGTTTTCAAGTAAACCAAGGAGAACGCAAGGTTGCATTCTGTCTCCCACCTTTTTAATATATATTCTGGGGAAATTTAAATAAAAGGGTGCTCAAAAAAATTTTAAAGGAACCTAGATGTGGGAGGTCAAAATAAAATCTAAGAACGCGTGATAAGTTTTATTGTCAAAGTATCATTAACTAAAAAACCCTACTAGATAAAGCTAAGAAAAAAAAGGGCGGGTTTGTTTCAAATGCCAAAAAAAACAAAGATCATAAAGATTCGAAGATAACCGGCAATGAAAGATGATGAACATGTTTCAATCAATGGGTGGTTGTAAAAATGTGAAAGATTTTCACTTATCTTGGAGCGTTTTTACTAATCATATGATGATTCACCGGAGAAAAAAGAAGAATTACCTTTTCCCAAAAACGCCCAGTTGTTTCTCATACTCGGGAAAAGACCGAAAAAGCTGAGGTTATTGAACTCCTTGTTTTTCCCAATTGCTCATATGGTTTTTGAGTGTTGGGGGGCTGAAAAGATAGACAAATAAAGGTAATAGTTTTGAAAAGTGGGTTCAGACGAGTATACGTATTAACTGGACAAAAAGAAAACGAATGATAAGTGCCGAGAAAAAAAATTGTAAAGACCGGCTGTTGACTCTTGAACAAAGGAACTAAAGTTTTTGGGGTTTTGATGAAAAGTAAAAAATTTGAGAAAAAAATTGCTGACAGGGAGGTGAAAGGAAACAGGGAAGAGGCAAAACCCAAGACAAAACTGGCGACACATCAAAATATTTCGGGCTGACGAGGTACCAGTGGAAAAAAAAAGCGCAAGATCGAGTTTATGGCGAAGGATGTGAGAGGTCCACGGCCTCAAACATGAGCATACGTTGTAGATGATATATATGTAAAAAAATATATATATATTTTATATTTTAATATTATTATATTATAAAAAAAATATATTAATATATTATAAATTTCAAAGTTCTCTCGCATGGCGGGCGGCTATAAAGGTGGGCTTGCAACCTGTGCAAATCGGGTCGCTGCAAAAAACCCCGGATGGGTGTCGGGGGTGGCCTTTGGGGGTGTGGGGGAAGTGCGGGATGGGGAGGGAATGGGTGCATGTAGGTGGAGTTGGGCTGAGTGTACGTGGGTGTGATTTTTTAGGATGAAAAAGCGTGAGTGATGAGAGCAAAAGTGAGAGAGAAAAAAAAAAAAAGAGACGGGAGAGGGACGGTCCTGTGACACGCACACCATCCGTAAAGCGCCATAGCCGTATGATTCGGCAGCTTATTTTTGCCAATCTTTCAACACATCATGATCGCGCGGCCGCATTCGGCATTAACGTGGGGAAACAGGCTGGCAAGACCCGCCGCTCGTGGCCCGCAGTGGCTCGCGTGCGGGGGCGGGAGGGGAGGCGGGCGCCTCGCTTGCTCGCTCTGGGGTCTCTCTCCTCTCGCTCCTTTCTCTTCTCTCCCCCCTTTCCCTCCTTCCCTCCCTCTCCCTCCTTCCCTCCCTCTCCCTCCCCCCCCTCTCCCCCTCTCTCTCCCCCCTCCCCCCCTTTCTCCCCTCTCTCCCTCCCTTCCTCCCTCCCTCTCCTCTCTCTCTCTCTCTCTCTCTCCCTCCCCCCCCTCCTTCCCTCCCTTTTCTCCCCCCTCCCCTCCCTCCCCACCTACCCTTTTCCCTTTTTGTCTTCTTCATATGTCCCCCCCCATCCCCCCCCCCCCCCGAATATTAGGAAAACCCAAAAAATAGCGTCGATTTTCTCTGCCTTCGTGCGGCCTCCCGGGTGGGGTTTTAGAAAAACCAAAAAGCATTCACATTGGAAACTAGGCCCATTGAGGGTGAGGGGCTGCTGCTGCAAAAGGGGGGTGGGGGGGGTGGGGGGTATAGTTTCATGTTGAAAAACTTTTTTCCCAAAAATTTTTTCGCGCGAAAATTCCGGTTTCCTTCCAAGTCGTTTTTTTTTCTCCATCGGTTTTGATATTTACTGGGATTATTATTATTATTATTCTTCATTCGTCATCTTTATCATCATTTTTAGTATTTTACTAGTTTATTGTTATTGTCCTTGTGATTATAGTTGCCATAGTTTGCCAGACTTCGCCCGGGGCATCCGGCCCTCCTGCGCGCCTCCGGGACCGCTTCAGAGCCGCTTCCAGGGATCGGCGCTGAAACCTTTGCGTTTTTCACTTCCGAATCGTCCGCCGGCCTCACGGCTCGCCGCTCAAATTTAACTTAAATTGGCGAAGGAGGAAAAAAAAAACCCGGAAAAAAAAAAGCGATAAGACCTCTGCGGGAATAGGATTTCGGAGATTTACTCAGGGCCTGTGCTGGGGGAAAGCGCGTTTGCGTTTGATTTAGCCATCCGTATTTTTTGCACATGTGATATGCATGTGGCTTTTGTGTCTGTCGGGGCGCAGACGAAAGAGGTCGGCGAGGCGAGGAGCCTGCCGGAGTCTGGTGCCTTTTCTCGAGCTTCAGTCTGTTTCCCAATTTTTTTTTCCAAATTATTGTTTTCCGCGAAAAAGGGTTGGGCGGACGCCGGGAAGGGATGGGGGAAGAGGGGGGGGGGGGGGGGGCGCTCATGCACTCGCGTCATGCCTCGCGTCATGCACTCAGTGGCTGGCTGGACGAGTTGAGCGACTGGGGATCCTCGGCCTTTTCTTTTTTCCCGGCGAAATAGCGAAGCGGCTTGCGCGTGAAGGGGAAGACGCGTTTGCTACTCACGCTGACAGATTACTGTTTCCCCCTCTTACTCACCCTCAGAGCGACCCCGCTCTCTCACGCTGAGAGAAATGACCCCTTTCTGATCGGCCGCTGCCCGCATGAGTGCCTGCTGGGCAAAGGGCTCATTCCCAAGCTTTTTTCTTCGAGGCGCCCCGGGGCGGGTCGCGCCCGTGCACGTTCGTAAAACCAAATAGAGGTGGCCCAGCGGGCACCCGTGTGGCAGTACCGCGGCCGCACCCTGAACAACCTTCGGGCTCTGACGCCGTACCCCTGCGTCTGGGGTCCCGTGGGGGGAGGAATGATGAGTGGCGTGTGCAAAAGGTTAAATCAAAGTATCGTAATTATGTCACATTTATCTAATACTGTGGATTCCCTATGCCCTTTTAAAGTCATGGAATAATTATTTTTAGTTTTTTTGCAATAAAAGTTTATCGGTTACTTAAAACTTTCTCCTTTGTTCTTGTTTAAATGAACGTCTTTTTTAAACTCAAACCCTCCTTTTTTTCCCCCGGCTTCCTTTCTTCCCCAGCCCTTTTCGTTCTTCCTTCCCCTATCCCCCTCCTCCTTCTCTTTTCCGATCTCTCCCTTTTTCCCCCTTTTGCCCTTTGCCCTCCACCCCTCTCTCTCCTTTAGTCCTCCCTCCCCCTTTCTTATTCCCTTCACTCCTACCCCCCTCCCTTTATTCATTCATTTCCCTTTCCTCCTCCTTCTTTCGTCCTCCCCGCTGCCGTTCCTTTCTTCCCCTTTCTCTTCGCCCCTTTCCCTCTTCCCTTCCCCTTTTTTCCCTTTCACCTTTTTAATTTCCCTTCCCTTCCTTTCCCCCGTCCTCTCATGCTTTTTTTCTATTTCCCCTCTCCCTTTCCTTGTTTCCTTTCCTTTCCTTCGTCCTCCCATCCCCCCCTCTTTTCCCCCTCCCCTGATCTCTTTAGTTTTTTTTTAAACTCCCCTCCCCCCACCTTTCCTCTCGTCCCCCTCTCCCCCTCCTTCCTCTCGCCCCCCTCACCCCCCCCTTTCCCCACCCTTCCCCCCCTCCCCTCCCTTTCTCCCCCTCCTCTCCCTTTTTTCTCCCCCCTCCTCTCTCCTTCCTTTCCCCCCCTCCTCTCTCCCCCTTTCTCCTCCCCCCCCCCCCCCCGGAAAAGAGCCCCTCAGATGTTACGGAAATCAATAGATAGATTTAATTTTTTTCCGGTTCATTGCTGCGCTGTTCCATGGACGCTAAGTATTATGCCCGCGGGAAAAGAAAAAATTGGAAAAGCGGGGGAGAGGGAGGGGGGGGGGACGGGGGGGGGGAAAGGGGGGGGGCGGGGAGGGGAGGGACTTAAAAAGGGTTTTTTTTTTTGTGTTTTTGAGATCGCGGTGCGTCTGATCGTCCCCCCGTTTTTTGACTTCTTTTTATTTTTTTTGTCTTCGGTCCTTTTTCATTTTTTTTTTGTTTGTTTATCCCCTTTTTTCTTGCGATATCGATTAACGGTCCCCCCGGATGATGGGGGGAGGGAGGGGCGAGGGGGGCGGGGGGGGTGGGGAAAGTGACCTTGATTCTGACCCACTTTCTTTGTCTCTGTCCTTTGTTTGCCTTTTTGTTTATTGGGCTTTTTGTTTTTCCTCTGTTCCTCTCCTCGGTTCTTTCTGTGGGGTCCCGCTGTTCGCGTCTTTCTTTTCGGTTTTTGGGGATTTCCCCCTTCTCCTGCTTTCCCCCTTTTCATCCCCCCTCCCCTGACCCACCCCTACTCTTCCCTCCCCCTCCCCCTCCTCCTCCTCCTCCTCCTACTCCTTCCCCCTTCCCCCCCCTCCTCCTCCTCCTCCTCCTCCTCCTCCCCCTCATCTCACCCTGCCCCCTCCTCCCCCTCCCTTCCTCCCCCTCATCACCATTCTCCCCCCCCTCCCCCCCCCCCCTTCCTCCCCCTCATCACCTTTTCTCCCCTCCTCCTCCATTCCTTCCCTCCCCTTCCCCCCACTCATCATCATCCCCCCTGCCCCCCCTCCTCCAACTTCTCCTCCCCCCTCCTCTCCTCCCCTTTCCCCCCCCCCTTCCCCCCCCCCCACCCCCCCCCCCCTCCAACTTCTTTTTCCTCCTCCCAGCCTTCCTCCTCCTCATCTCACCCCCCTCCTCCCCCCTCTTTTTCCTCTTCGTCCGCCATCTTCATTTTTATTTTTCTCCCTCTTGCTCTCCTCCTCCGTTCTTCCCCACACCCTCTCCTCCTAGAGGGATTTTTCCCCACTCCTTTTCCTCGAAATCCCTTTTCTCCTCCATGCCTAATCCCTTTCCCCCCTCTTTCCCCTCTTCCCTCCTGCATCACCCACGCTCTTCTCCCCCCCCGTCCTCCTCGCACCTTCTGCTCCCTTCTTCCCTCCTCCACCCCCCTCCCCCGCCATCTCCCTTCCCTTCCCTCCTGCTGCTCCTTTTCCCCCCCGACATACTCCTGCTCCTTCTCTCCCCCCTTTCCCCCTTCCCTCCCCTCCCCTCCCCGCCCCTCTCCCTCCCCCCCCTCTCCCCCTCGCTCTCCTTTTCCCTCACCCTTCCCCTCCAACCCCCCCCCCCCCGCCACCTCCCAAGAAATGTCGAGTTTTTTGTTGTGATAAACTCACTTGGGCCGACTCGCTCCGTCTTGGGCCTTTTTAATTTGTTTTTTCCTCTTCTGCCAGGTTGGAGAAACGCACGCACGCGCACGCACGCGCGCGCACAC
>NW_023662936.1:10000-15525 GCF_015228065.2 Penaeus monodon
AAATCCTTCGGGTCCACAAAGCGATTCGTGCCGCGCCTCATTGGGGCGGCTACGGAGTCGGGTGGAAACGTTCCAGGGAAGCAACCGCCCCGTGTGCGTGCGGTGCGTGGGGCACGCAGCCTCGCTTCTTTTTTTTCCAAAAAATCAGGCGAAAATTTGAGGAAATATACATCTGGTGATTTTGACATTATTTTTTCACGAAGTTTATTTTTTCATCTTGTCAATATTATTGCCACAACGTTATAAATCGTTATAACTGTTTTAATTTTAAAATAATAATGGTGAGATAATAAAAACATTAATAAATGAAAATAATAATGCGATGAATATGAAAAATAGTGAAAACAATACAACGATAATGATAATTTATAAACAAAAATAAGAAGGATAATATAATGTAATAATAATAAAATAACGAAATAATAATGACAATAAACCACTCCCAAAACAACAAAAAACCCCTAACAGCAGAACAGCAGTCAGATGGTCCCCCCTTTTCCCTTCGGTCCCCCAAAAGGAAGGGTTGCTCCTAAATAAAAAATGCACAATAAAAACCCTTCGACGCAAAAGTTCCAAAATCGCTCCTTTTTTGCCTTGTGTCGGCTATTTTTGTCCGTTTTCTTAAATTCTTTTCCCTTCGTCACTTTTTCGTTTCTCTTAATTTCGTTTCCTTCCAAATTTCCCCGCGAAGTGTTTTCCCCAGCGAATTGCAAAATTAACTCCACGCCGTTGCTTGCTCGCACCTCAGGCCCCCTTGCCACAATTTACAGCCTTCGTTAAAAGTGAATAAAATAAATCCCACAAAGAGAGGCCGGGGGCCAGTGGTTGGAACAGCGGACTCAAACTGACTGTCCCCTGGCATCGGGGTTCGAGGGTTCGAGTCCCGCCCGGGCGTTGTTCCCCCCGGGCAAGGACTTCCCTCGACTGCCAAATGACACGGGGTCCCCAGTCCAGTGGGGAAAGCCCGTGCCGGCCCAAAGCCCGGATGAAAGGGGGGGTTGGGGGCAGAAGGGTATCCGGGTGTAGAAAAAAGCCCAAAACTATGATGCGGTTCATCCCCTGCGGCGACCCCCCCCGGGGAAAACCGAAAGGAGAAATAATTATTCACATAAAACAAAAAGAAAAGCTTAGAAATGAACACAAACAGATTTTAAAAGCAAATAAAAAACTTTTCAAATAGCTTAAAAAAAGGCCAAAAAAAATCGATCGTCAGCGCCCCCGCTCACGTCGCCCCAGCGTCGAAAAACCTGGGAAAAAAACCAAAAAACGGCCTTAAGCGCGGGGGGCGATTCTCCCTGAAAAAATTCAGAGGTTTTGTCGTCGCGTCTTTTTTTCCCCACTCGCTGCTCCTCTATTTATTTATTCCCGCTCTTTCCCCCCGCGCTTCCCTTTCCCTCTCTCACTTTTAATAATTTTCCTTCTTTACATCTTCTTCTTCTTCATCATTATCTTCCCTTTCCCTTCACTCTTCTCCACTTCTCTCTTTTTCAGTTTTTTTAAAGGGGTTTTTTTATTACTCCTTTTCCCCATTGTGGGGGGAAGGCGAGAACGGGGCACGGGGAGTGTGATGTCAAAGGGGCGTGCGTGCGTGTGTTTGGATTGTGTATTGTGTGATTGTGTTGTGTGTGATTGTGTGGTGGTGTGTGTGTGTGTGTTGTGTGTGTGTGTGTGTTGGGGTGGTGTGGTGTGGTTGTTTGGGGTTGTGTGTGTGTGTGTGTGTGTGCGCGCGCGTGCGTGCGCGTGCGTGCGATTTCTCCAAACCCGAGCAGAAGAGGAAAACAATTAAAACCCGGGAAGACGAAGCGAGTCGGCCAAATGCTTTATCACAAAAGAAACCGACATTTCTTGGGATGGTGGGGTGGGGGGGAGGGGGTTGGGGGGGGAAGGGTGAGGGAAAAGGGGAGCGAGGGGGAGAGGGCGGGGGTGAGGACGGGGAGGAGAGGGAAGGGAAGGGGGAAGGGAGGAGAGAAAACAGGAGTATGTCGGGAGGGAAGAGGAGCAGCAGGAGGGAGCGGGAAAGGGATGGCGATGGGAGGGAGGGGGGAGGGGGAAAAAGGGGGCAGAAAGGGGCGGGGGACGGGGGGGGAGGAAAAGCGTGATGATGCAGGGGGGAAGGGGGAAAAAAGGACGGGGAAGGCTTAGGCTATGGAAGAAAGGAGATTACGAGGAAAAAAGGGGTGGGGAAAATCCACTCTGAGGGGAGAGGCGTGTGGGGAGAAATGGAGGGGAAGCAAAGGGGGAAGAATAAAAATAAAAATGGCGACGAAAAGGAAAGAGGGGGGGGAGGGGGGTGATGATGAGAGGAGGGAAGCGGGAGGAGGAAAAGAAGTTGGAGGGGGGGGGGGTGGGGGGGGGGAGGGGGGAAAGGGGGGGGGGAAGGGGGGAGCGGAGGGGGAGGAAAGTTTTTGGGAGGGAGGGCAGGGGGGTGATGATGATGGGGGGAAGGGGAGGAAGGAATGAGAGGAGGAGGGGGAGAATGGTATGAGGGGGAGGAAGGGGGGGGGGAGGGGGGGAGAATGGTGATGGGGGGGGAAGGGGGGGGAGGAGGGGGCAGGATGAGAGAGGGGGAGGGGGAGGAGGAGGGGGGAGGAGGGGGGGAAGGGGGGAAGGAGTAGGGGGAGGAGGAGGAGGAGGGGGGGGGGAGGGAAAGATAGGGGTGGGTCAGGGGAGGGGGGATAAAAGGGAAAGCGGAGAGGGGGAAAAGCAAAAACCGAAACAGAAAGACCAACGCGGGCCCAACAAAAAAAAAAAAACCGGGAGAGTAACAGGGGGAAGAACAAAAGACAATGAACAAAAGGCAAAAACAAAGGACACGGACAAAAAAAGGGGGTCAGAATCAGGTCACTTCCCACACCCCCCCCTCCTCCCCCCTCCCCCCCCCATCATCCGGGGGACACGTTAATCGATTCGCAAGAAAAAAGGGAAAAACAAAAAAAAGAAAATGAAAAAGGCCCGAAGAAAAAAATGAAAAAGTCACAAAACGGGCGACGTATGCAACCACCCCGCGCGACCCAAAAACACAAAAAGAAACTCTTTCATAGTCCCCCCCCTCTCCCGCCCCTCCCCCCCCCCCTCTCCCGTCCTCCCCCCTCCCTCTCTCCCGCTTTTAAAAATTTCTTACATTCTTCTGGGACAAATACTTACCCCCACGGGCAACAGCTGCAGGAAATAAACCCGGAAAAACTTAAGTCTATCTATTGATCTTCCGTAACATCTGAGGCGCTCTTCCCGGGGTGGGGGGGGGGGGGAAAAGGTGAGAGAGGGGGGGGAGAAGGAAGGGAGAGGAGGGGGGAAAAAGGCAGGGGGGGGGGGAAAAAGGCAGGGGAGAGGGGGAAGGAAAGGAGGGGTGAGGGGGCGGGGGAAAGGGGGAGAGGGGGACGAGGGGAAAGGGATGGGGGAGGAGAGTTGAAAAAGAAAACTAAGAGGATCAGGGGGGGGAAAAGAGGGGAATGGGAGGACAAAAGGAAAGGAAAGGAAACAAAAAAGGGGGAGAGAAATAGAAAAAAGCGATGAGAGGAGGGGGGAAGGGAGAAAAGGGAAAAAAATTTAAAAAAGGGGTAAAAGGGTAAAAAAGGAAGGGGAAGAGGGAAGAGGGCGAAGAGAAAGGGGAAGAAAGGAACGGGAGACGGGGAGGACGAAAGAAGATGGAGGAAAAGGGAAAGAAAGAAAGAAGGGCGGGGGAAGAGTGAAAGGGAAAAAGAAAGGGGGGGAGGCTAAAAGGAGAGAGAGGGGGAAGGGAAAAGGCGAGGAGAGAATTTGGGAAAAGGGAAGGGGGAGGGGGTAAGGAAAAGGGGAAAAACGAAAAGGCTGGGAAGAAAAAAAAGCCGGGGGAAAGGGAAGACGGTTTGGATTAAAAAACGTTCATTTAAACAAGAAAAAGGAGAAAGCTTTAAGTAACCGATAACACATTTATATTGCAAAAACTCCAAAAAATGTTTCCAGACTTTTAATAGGCATATGGCAATCCACTATTAATAAATGTGACATAATTACTGATACTTTCTTTTAAACCCTTTTTGACACGCCACCATCATTCCTCCTCCAGGGGTTTCCCAGACGCAGGGGTACGGGGTGGCCCGAAGGTCTTTTTTCAGCGCGTGCGGGCCGCGCGTCCCTGCCACACGGGGCCGCGGGCCCCCCTCTATTTGGATTACGAACGGGGCACGGGCGTCGCCCCGCGCCGGGGCTGCCTCGAAGAAGAAATGTTTGGGGAATGGCCCCTTTTCCCCAGCGCACCATGCGGCAGCCCGGCCGATCAGCAGGTCATTTCCTCAGCGTGAGAGAGCGGGGCATCCTCTCGGGGGAGAAAGAGGGAAATCACTAATCTGTCGCGTGATACGCAGCGCGTCTTTCCCTTCACGCGAAAGCCGCTTCGCTTTTCGCCCGGAAAGAAGAAAGGCCGGGGATCCTCAGTCGTCAACTCGTCCAGCAGCCATGAGTGCATGACGCGGTGCATGACGCGAGTGCATGGGGCCCCCCCCCCCCGCCCTCCTTTTCCCACTCCCTTCCCCGTGCGTCCCCCCCCAAACCCCTCCGCGGAAAACAATAATTGGAAAAAACTTGGGGGAAAAGACTGAAGTCGGAAAAGGCACCAGACCCGGCAGCGCATCCCTCGCCTCGCCGACCTCTTTTGCTGCGCCCCGACACCACACAAATGTCCCATGCATTTTCACATGTGCAAATATACGGAGCGCATAAACAAACGCAAACGCGCTTCACGCACGCACAGGGCCCCGATAAATCTCCCAAATCCTATTCCCCCAGAGGTCTTTTTCGCTTTTATTTTTTCCCGGGTTTCCTTTTTTTCCCCCTTCGCCATCAAGTTAAAGTTACGCGGCGAGCCGTCGGGCCGAGCGGGCGATTTGGAAGTGAAAAAAAGCAAAGGGTTTAGCGCCGAGTCCCCCGGAAGCGGCTCCTGAAGCGGCTCCCCAGGCGCGCAGGAGGGCCCGGGCTGCGCCTGGCGAAGCTCTGGCAACTATGGCAAACTATAACACAAGGGCAATAACAAAAAACTAGTAAACTACTAACACTGATGATAAAAATGACAATGAAGTAATAATAATAAAAATAACCCAGTAAATTCAAAACCGATGGGGAAAAAAAGCTTGTGAAGGGAAAAAGGAAATTTTCGCAGCGAAAACTTTTGGGAAAAGTTGTGCAACATGAACATACCCGCCACCCCCCCCCCCCTCTCTTCAGCAGCAGCGCCTCACCCCTCAATCGGGCCCAAAACTTCCAATGTTGAATGCAAATTTGGTGTTCTTAACTCATCCGGGGGCCTCACAAAGGAGAAAAACTCGACGCTAGTTTTTCCGCTTTCCTAATATTCGGGGGGGGGGGGATGGGAAGGGGACATATGTAAGAAGACAGAAAAGGGAAAAGGGGAGGTAGGGGAGGGGGGGGAGGGGGGGAAAGAGGGGGGAGAGAGGGAGGGGGGGAAGAAAAGAGAGAGAGAGAAGAGAGGGGGGGAGGGAAAGGGGGGGAGAGAGGGGGAGAAAAGGGGGGGAGGGAGGAAGGGGGGGGGA
>NW_023662937.1:0-7500 GCF_015228065.2 Penaeus monodon
TTTTGGCCAGGCTGTTTTTTGGCTTGGGCCTTGCCTGGGCGGCCTCAGCTTCTTCTGATTCGGCTTGTGGCACTGAATCAGCCTGGTTAGGCTCTGCCTGTGAGGGCATAGCCTGGCTAGGCTCTGCCTGTGAGGGCATAGCCTGGCTTGGAGAGGGGAGGGGAGTCTCGACCTGGGCTGAGGGAGAGGATTGGGCTGATTTGGCCTTCTCCATCTTCCTTCCCTTTATGCTTTTCACGGTCTGTTTAAGTGGAACATCTGTGGCTTCTCAAGGAGTGCCATCCTCCACGCAATAGTGCGATCAAGGAGCATTGACATCGCCATGCTCCAGGAGACATTATCAGCGGAAGCTGTTCGCTTCTCAGGGTATCACGTCTACGCGCTGCCACGTTCCGATGGCAAAAGAGGCCTGATGACCCTGGTGAAGGCAACAATTCCCTGCTCCGCAATAGCCGATGCACCGCACTGTGGAGAAGATGTTGAATCTCTTGCCGTCGAGATTCAACTGGCCGGGGGACCCCTGAAATTGTACAACGTGTACAGCAGGCCACACTGTAGTAGCTTAGACATCAGCCAGGTATGTGCTTCCGCAGCACACGACCGAGTGATCATAGGGGGAGACTTCAATGCACACCACCCCATCCTGGCTCCCTGCAGGGCACCGGATGGGGCCGTCACATAGCCAACGTGCTCGAGACATTCCCCGAGATCGCTCTCCTCAACAGCCAGGAGCCAACGCATGTGAGAGGAGGGGTCCTAGACCTCACCCTGGCCACTGCGACTCTGGTGGAGAGGATTGGCTGGCGTGTCGATGAGACCATCACTAGTGACCATTATGGCACTATAACAACCCTCATGGATAGTGGCCCAGCCGAATACCACGACCGAATCCAAGATGGAAAACAGACAAGGCCAACTGGCAGGCGTTCCAGAGCGCCTTGGCCCGCTGTCTGAGAAGCAATGAACCCACACAGAGCGAAAATGTGGAAGTGCTACAAGCCAGACTTGTAAATGCCATTGATGAGGCAGCCTCACTGACCATACCCAAAACTCGGCCTGGGTCCAGGAGTCACAAGGACGCCTGGTACTTCAATGACGAGATTAGGGAGGTCAACCACAGGGTAAACATGTGCCGAAAACATTTCCGAAGGCAAAGAACCCCCGACAACCTAGCCCTCCTAAGGGAGGCGGTGAGGGATGCCAAGGAAACTGCCAGCAGAGTGAGGCAGGAAAAGTGGCTGGAATGGTGTGAGTCTTTCGATCACCGTACCACCCTCTCAGAGCTATGGCAACGGGTCAAGCGAGCCACCAGCCGCTCAGCCCCGAGATGCACGCACCACGACCCCCAGGCAGAGGCCAACAGACTGGCGCAAGAGTTCTCTGCGAGAACGAGCCAGCGACAGTCTGCCAGCCGAACTGAGGGCAAGACAAGAACGCCTACAACCAGACAGACTTGCTCACATCAGAGAAAGGGCAGCCGAACCCGATAACTCAGACGTTATCTTTTCTCTGAGGGAACTAAGAGATGCACACAAAGCCAGTCGCAACTCAGCCCCCTGGCGATGACGGGATCTCGTACCCCATCATCTCCCGCCTGGGACTGGTAGGTGAGCTTGCATTCCTGCAACTCATCAACAGGTCCTGGGAAACTTCCACTCTACCCCAGAGCTGGAAGAGGGCTACCATAGTTCCCATCCCTAAACCAAAGGAGCGGGGAAGTACCGCCCCATCTCTCTCCTCAGCTGTCTGGCCAAGACTGCCGAGAGGATGGTACTGAACCGGCTCCAATGGAAAATGGGAGCCCCACACGAACACCTCCACAGGGTTCACCAGGGCATGAGCACAGCGCACAGCATAGCCACGCTCTTGAGCACAATAAACACGGGCGCATCTGTGGCAGTATTCCTTGACCTGGAGAAGGCTTTCGAATTGGCAAGTCCTCTTGCCATTCAGGAGAGCCTGATCCAAAAAGGAATCAGAGGTAAGCTCTTGGCTTGGATAGGTGACTACTTTACGAATAGAACAGCCAGAGTCAAATTCCAAGGTCACCTATAACGCACATGCCACTAGAAAATGGAACGCCACAGGGTGGGGTTCTCAGTCCAGCCCTTTTTAACACACTAATGTCCTGTATCCTCAACATAAACCTCCCAGTGGGGTGCAAGATCATCTCCTATGCAGACGATCTTGCTATCATCTCCACTGGAGCACACTGCCTAAACAAAGCCCAGCGTTGTCTGGACTTGGTATCCGAGGAGTGTTGCAGGACAGGACTAAAGATCTCTGCAGCCAAAACCAAGGCCATGGCTTTGAGACAGAGAGTTCAAGGCACAAGTCTGAAAATCCAGGGAATGGACTTGGAGTGGGTTCAGGAATACCTGTACCTCGGGGTAAGGATAGACCGGACCCTCTCCTTCCGCCAGGAGGTCCAGTACCTGCTTGACCGAACAAAGGCAAGACTGTCTGTCATGAGAGTAATGAGTGGAAGACGCATAGGGGCCAGACACAGAGTACTAAGATCATTCTACGTACATGCTGTCAGGCCCATTGTAGACTATGCCTCCCTCGCTCTGATTGGCATCAAGAGAAAATATAAAGACCGATTGGAGACAGTCCAAAACGAAGCCGCCAGGGTCATTCTGGGTGCCCCAAGGTGGCGAAGGTCCTCAACCTCCTAGTGGAGACAAACCTTCTCCCCTTGGCCTCACGAATTGATCTAACGGCAGCCCAATTCTTATCAAAGGTCATCCAGGCTCCCAGGAACACAAGCCTAAGACACAAAATAGTCAGACGCCTAGAACAAGATAACGAGCTGTTTGCAAACAACTCCTGGCTGTCTCACACAAGCCAGGGTGCCTAATACGCCATCAGCTCAAAGAACCACTACTGGCCAAGGGCATGGACTCCCCACACCCTGACTTTGTCGAAGCTCCGCCGTGGGCACAAACCTCGATAGAGTTTCTCGGTTATGAGACTGGCAAGCAAAAAGAACGAATATTGCACGCCTAGCCTAAAGGCAGAAACCCAGAGGGTCATTGCAACCATCACCCCTCCGGGAGCCTGACATATTACACAGACGGATCGGTCGATCCCTTGACCCACACTGCAGGCGCCGGGTTTGCAGCAAGGGATGCCACAATATCCATGAGGGTAACAGACAACGCCTCCTCGCTACAGGCAGAGGTAGTTGCTATCATGGAGCACTGAGACACGCGTCCAGGAGAAAAGGTCACGTGGTCATACACACAGACTCCAAAGGAGCCGTCGACTGTCTTCAGCAGCGCTCACCCACTGACAACATCTACCTCCTGACAACCATCGGCACAATAACACAAAGGATGCTTGCTCAGGGTAGAAGAATTATCATAAACTAGGGTTCCCAGCCATATAGGGATCAAGAGGCAATGAGCTTGCTGACAGATTAGCCGAAATCGGCCGGGGTATGCCCCCAAATCCCATGATAATACATCAGAGCCGAAGTTTACTTAGGAGGAAGTGTACGGTGACGGCCAACTCCTTCCTCCTGCAGCTTCACAGAGAGGAAACGAGACATTCCCCCTCGGCCAGCTGGTACTCAGATGCCACAGGCTATGAACCACTGGCACTCTCTGAAATAAACAACAGAGGTACCGAAGTCATTCTGCACAGAATGCGCCTAGGTTACCACTGTGCATGGCAGATCATACAAACAATAGAACATGAAGAGAGGTGTTGCATGCATTGCGGCGAGCCGAACGCCACACTGATACACTACTTGGAGAATTGCGTGCACACGCAATTCCTAGGACAAACCCCACAGAACACAGCCGTCGTGCTGGTAAAGAGATTATGCGAGATGCTTACACCACGGCTACAGGAGCGCCTGCTGGCAATCCCACCGCCACGGTAAGCACCGAGTGTCAGACCAACAAATGAGACAGCCATAAAAAGCTGACACAGGCCGGGCCATAAGTGAAAGGCCCGGGCGAAGCCAGAACTTCGCAAATCTCAAGCAAGCAAGCAAGCAACCGAAGTGGTTCAGGCACATAGGTGCGTAGGTTGTAGGTACCCCAGTTACCCAGATCAAGGGTGGAGCTTGGGGTACCTTTCATGGTCACCAGGACTTGCCTGGTTGGAGTCTTCCCCTTCGACAATCGGGAAGCCTCCACGACCTGTGGGTGTGATGTTATCACCTCCACATCGTATGAGACTGAGTAGCCAAGTAGCACCATCTTGACTCTCTTCTCCTCGGGGTTCAGTGGCGAGAGGCTCACTTTCCTCCTATCTTTTAAACCCTTTTGTTTGAGGAAAAAAAAGGGTGGCTTGACTTGGGCACGAGATATGCCCTGATCTGCGAAACCCGGATCGACACCCGGATTTTGCGTGGTTTCCCAATCCCCTTTACCATTTGGTAGGCTTTGTAACCCTTGGGTTTAACGGGGACCTGTTTGCGGGAAACCCCTTGGGGGTAGACTCGCCATCAGAGTGGGAAACCCGGCCTGGGCCCTTTCGGCCCGCCCTTTGGGCTTTGGGGCTTGCCTGAGGGCCCCAGCTTTTTCGGCGGGTTTCAGCTGGTGCTCCGTTTCATTCAGTGGGGTGTCTGAGGGGGGCTCGAGCCCTTTCCCTGGTTGGGTGCGGCCCTGGAGGGGCCAGCACGAGAGTCCATCTTTGGGACAATCTGGGGCAGACTGTTTGACAATTTTTTGTCTTGCCCGCCACTTGGCAGCAGGCAGACAGTTCACCTTGCTCGGGGTTTTTTTTTGCCCGGAGGCACGAAAGGCTTAGGGGGGCTGCCGTGGTCGGGTTTGCACGGGTCGCAACATAAGGTCTTTTGGGGGGATTTTTATTTAGTTTTTCCATGTACGGCAGTGCCATCCACTCACGCCCCACCCCCCACGGAGCCCCAAAAAGGGGAAGCTGAGTGTAGAACCAATGTCAACAGCAACAGGGGTGATGAGTGAATATAGCACCCAAAATTAGCCGATTGCACTGGTAACAGGGAAAGGTGGGGTCCCAAGGGCAGCTGACTGCTTGACCCAGCCTCCCGAGGAGACCAGCGATTGACCTGCCCGGGGCTGGACGGCCCGCCGTCTTGCCAAAAGAGGACCAAAGGGGGTTGCTAGCCGCAGGGCGTACTCGTGCACGGCATCGTCAACCTCCCGGACTCCCGTCTCCCCGCTCACAAGGGTGCCACGCCCAAAAAAAGGGGTAGGTGTAACCCCTTGGGGTATCCCCGAGGGGATCCCCCCACCTAAGGACATCAGATGGGGAAAACTTCGCTCCTCCTCAGTGAGGAAGGAGTCTTTCACTTTTTCCAGGCAGTTCCTCTCACTCCCCCGGAGGGGGCCCGTACCCTTTTTCAAAGTGAACCCCCTTTTTTTCTGAAAAGCCCAAAGGGGTTTTAAAATCATGAAAAAGAAGGGGGTCCTCCCCCGTTTCCCTTTAGTTCCTTATCCCCCTTGGGAAACAGCCGGCCCCCAGTTGTTTCACCACAGTGAGGGAGAGAAATTAACATTTTTTTCCCGGAGGGTTTATGGCAGGACGGTTTTTTGAGGGGATCCCCTTCCCCCGAAACATCCAAAGGATGTTTACCCCAGGAGAGAAGGGGGGGTTCTGTACCTGTTCCAGTAACCCTTGTCCCTTGGAAAAACCAAAACCCCAGTCTGTTTCCATCAAGTGAGGGAGGGAGCTGATTTTTTTCCCGGCAGTTCTTTTTGGGAGGGTGAGTTTAACGTGAATCCCCCTTTTCTCTGAAACACCAAAGTTTTACTCAGTGAGAGTAAGAGGGGACCTGTATCTGTTCCAGAAAGTTCCTTATCCCTCTGAAATAGTCAACCAAGACTATTTCATCACAGGGAGGGAGAAAGACTAACTTTTATCCATGGTACGTCCTATAAACGGGAAACTTTGATGTTCTGTCTAGCAGCTGCTATTAGACAGAACCTGGCTGAAGGCCTGACAAGGGGGCTCTACCTGCCTATCGCCCTATTCGAAAGAAAAAGAGTGGCAGTCATCAGATGGTCTGCCAGACCAATCCCTAACAAAAGAATGGCAACTCTATGCACACCGTAAGGCAGGCCTTCTAAGGCCCCCCAGACACACCCTCCCCTGCGGGAGGTAAAGGTCTGCCCACGTCCGAGCACGCGCCCGAAGATGGGTCCAGTTCACCAGAAGGTGTGCACAGAGTCATCCTAATGCCGAAAATTCGCATAGGAAAGAGTAGGCTAGTAGGGCACGAAGCTACATGCAAGCACATAGCATCGTGGCATCAAACAATGGGGGGCGCGTAACCGTCCGGTAACGCGGAAGAGCCGAGGCCGAGATTGCATGGGACCGGGCGTGGTGCATCTCTTTAATATGCCCATGCAAAAGCCACACGATCGAGGGATCATGGCATCAAGGTAACTCTCTTGGCGTTGCTCGGCTCCACCCGCTGCGCCCCGTCCGCCACCCTTGCCGGAACCGATCATCCCCTCTCTCTGAATCGTCCAATCAAGGACCGATTCACCGCAGGGAGAGAGGGGAGGAGCCTGTTCATCTATCCTTCTTCTGATTGGCTCTTTTGTGTTTCTCTTCTTCTAATTAATTCGCCACTCAACTCGATTTTGCGCTTATATATGACTGCCGTAATGGTTCAGTGGTTAGAGCACTGGACTCCGACCCTCGTGGTCTCGAGTTCAATTCCTCGCCGCGGCAGTCCTAAAATGCCGGCGCTTTGACTGCTGGCTCGAGCCCGAGAAAACGACATATCACCTTGAGAAGTCAAACGCAGGTGACGTAGTGTGTGTGCGTGTGTGTGTGTGTGTGTGTGCGTGTGTGTGTGTGTGTGTGTGTGTGTGTGTGTCTGTGTCTGTGTGCATATATATATATATATATATATATATATATATATATATATATATATATATATATATATATATATATATATATATATATATATATATATTCATATATGTATATATAATGTCCCGGGACCATAGAAATTCTGGCTTAGCATCCAGCGGGGGTTTAATCTGTTGCTGTCCTTGCCCAGGGTTACAGGGAGTCATTCTGGCTGAGAAGGCAGGGACAGAATGTTTGTACTAGCTTCAAAGGCGGAATGGCAGCCTCAGAAGTCAACAGCTAACTTACGTTAGGTGGAAGAACTTCTGAGAAGGGAGGTAGTGACTCCTTAAAATTACTTGGCAGAAGGAAATGGGAACCCACTGCTGCAAAATGCCATGATTTAATGTCCAGCAACGAATCAAGAGCAAACGGCGTAAATGGAGTTTCTACTGCTTTTGGGAGGAATCCCTCGCCCGGTATGGATTGTCATGTGCGGCAGGTGACACCACACCGTCATCAAGCTACTGTTTGCAACAAAGAACCATTGAGAATGGGAACATGGAATGTAAGAACAATGAGTGAAACAGGAAAACTAGAGAGTGTAAAACAAGAAATGGATCGATTAAAGATTAATACTAGGAGTGAGTGAAATGAGATGGACAGGAGCAGGAAAGATAATTAGTGATGATAAGACCA
>NW_023662937.1:12500-15521 GCF_015228065.2 Penaeus monodon
CATACTGCACTTCTTCCTGCATTATGCTTGGTCCATCTACTTCTTTCCTGATGACAGACCTTCCTCCTCCTTCCTCTTCAAACAGTTCACCGATGTACTCTGTCCATCTGCTCATGATGTCTTCTTTCTCCAGGACTATACTTCCATCTTTTGTTCTTATGCATCCACTTGAAACGCACACTTTCCGTCCCACAATTTCCTTGATTTCTTGATGCATATTCCTCGCATCCTTATTCTTTAAGCTCACAACTTGCTCACATTTGCTGTTGAGCCATGTTTCTTTTCCCTCGTTGCATTTCTTTTTAATGCTCATATCAAGTTGTTTGTATTTCTCTGTATTTTCTTGCTTTGCAGCCCTTCTTCTATCCATCATGTCAAGTATCTCAGCTGTTATCCATTGTTGTTTCGCCTTTGTTTTCTTCTTCGGTAGAACAATCTCCGCTACCTCAACAACGGCGTCTCGAAAAGTAACCCAAGCATCTGGTGTTTCACTTATGCTCTCCAATGCACTATAGCGATTTTTAACTTCTACCGTAAACTGTTCTGTCCTTTCTGGATTATGTTTGAGCTCCCCAACCTAAATGTCTGGTGTTACTTTTGGTTTCTTTAGTTTCCTGAGCTTAACCTGTAGATGGCAAACTAGCAGTACATGATCACTGGCACAATTTGCTCCTGGGTACCCTTTTACCTGTTGAACTGCGTTCCTGAACCTCTGATTAACTGTAATCGATTTGATTACAACTTCTATCACCTGGACTTACCCATGTGTATAACCATGTAGGATGGTGTTGGAACCAGGTATTCATAATCACTTGGTTATTTTCCTGACACCATTCAACCCATCTTTCTCCTCTCACATTTCGTGTTCCAAGACCATGTGGTCCAACAATATTTCCTTCTCTTCCTTTTCCTACCTTCACATTCATATCTCCCATGATGAAAATAATCTCCTGTGATTCACATTGCCTTCTTGCCTTCTCTAAATCCTCGTAGAATGCCTAAATTTCTTCATCTGTATGCTCTGATGTTGGAGCATATACCTGAATGATGGATAGATTAAAAGGTTGCCCTTTCAGTTTTACCAACACGATTCTTTCAGAAATAGCCCAGAATCCAATCACACTCTTTGATCTTTCTTTGTCCAGTAGTACCCCTACAAAATGATGACATCTTTCGCCTCCTGAAAATATTATGGTCTTATCATCACTAATTATCTTTCCTGCTCCTGTCCATCTCATTTCACTCACTCCTAGTATTAATCTTTAATCGATCCATTTCTTGTTTTACACTCTCTAGTTTTCCTGTTTCACTCATTGTTCTTACATTCCATGTTCCCATTCTCAATGGTTCTTTGTTGCAAACAGTAGCTTGATGACGGTGTGGTGTCACCTGCCGCACATGACAATCCATACCGGGCGAGGGATTCCTCCCAAAAGCAGTAGAAACTCCATTTACGCCGTTTGCTCTTGATTCGTTGCTGGACATTAAATCATGGCATTTTGCAGCAGTGGGTTCCCATTTCCTTCTGCCAAGTAATTTTAAGGAGTCACTACCTCCCTTCTCAGAAGTTCTTCCACCTAACGTAAGTTAGCTGTTGACTTCTGAGGCTGCCATTCCGCCTTTGAAGCTAGTACAAACATTCTGTCCCTGCCTTCTCAGCCAGAATGACTTCCCTGTAACCCTGAGCAAGGGCAGCAACTGATTAAAATCCCCGTTGGATGCTAAGCCAGAATTTCTATGGTCCCGGGACATTATATATACATATATGAATATATATATATATATATATATATATATATATATATATATATATATATATATGTATACATGCATACATATATATATATATATATATATATATATATATATATATATATATATATATTTAATATATGCATATACATACATACATATATGTATACACACACACACACACACACACACACACACACGCACACACACACACACACATATATATATATATATATTTTTATATATATATATATATATATATATATATATATATATATATATATATATGCACACAGACACAGACACACACACACACACACACACACACACACACGCACACACACACACACACACACGCACACACACTACGTCACCTGCGTTTGACTTCTCAAGGTGATATGTCGTTTTCTCGGGCTCGAGCCAGCAGTCAAAGCGCCGGCATTTTAGGACTGCCGCGGCGAGGAATTGAACTCGAGACCACGAGGGTCGGAGTCCAGTGCTCTAACCACTGAACCATTACGGCAGTCATATATAAGCGCAAAATCGAGTTGAGTGGCGAATTAATTAGAAGAAGAGAAACACAAAAGAGCCAATCAGAAGAAGGATAGATGAACAGGCTCCTCCCCTCTCTCCCTGCGGTGAATCGGTCCTTGATTGGACGATTCAGAGAGAGGGGATGATCGGTTCCGGCAAGGGTGGCGGACGGGGCGCAGCGGGTGGAGCCGAGCAACGCCAAGAGAGTTACCTTGATGCCATGATCCCTCGATCGTGTGGCTTTTGCATGGGCATATTAAAGAGATGCACCACGCCCGGTCCCATGCAATCTCGGCCTCGGCTCTTCCGCGTTACCGGACGGTTACGCGCCCCCCATTGTTTGATGCCACGATGCTATGTGCTTGCATGTAGCTTCGTGCCCTACTAGCCTACTCTTTCCTATGCGAATTTTCGGCATTAGGATGACTCTGTGCACACCTTCTGGTGAACTGGACCCCATCTTCGGGCGCGTGCTCGGACGTGGGCAGACCTTTACCTCCCGCAGGGGAGGGTGTGTCTGGGGGGCCTTAGAAGGCCTGCCTTACGGTGTGCATAGAGTTGCCATTCTTTTGTTAGGGATTGGTCTGGCAGACCATCTGATGACTGCCACTCTTTTTCTTTCGAATAGGGCGATAGGCAGGTAGAGCCCCCTTGTCAGGCCTTCAGCCAGGTTCTGTCTAATAGCAGCTGCTAGACAGAACATCAAGTTCCCGTGATAGGAAGTACCTGGAAAAT
>NW_023662938.1:10000-32500 GCF_015228065.2 Penaeus monodon
TGAAGCTGATAAAAACACCAAAGAGTTGTGGGAACGAAGGAAAAGAACTCTTGCTGAGTGCTGCTTAAGAACTATCGCCAAAAAGGAAAACGACAAATTCCCCCTGGATATCTGAAGAAACACTAAGTGAAATTGTAAACTAAGAAGATGCCTAAAATCAAAGGGTATCAATAATCCAGTTGAAAAAGTAAATTCCAAAAAACAAAATACAAAAAATTTCACAAGATTATGCGACCAAGATAAGGAAAAATATTTAACTTGAACATTGCCAGAGAATGAAAAACTAGTTCTATCAATAAGAAATAAAGAACTCTACCAACGAGTACGAAACATCCACACGAAAATTAAACCTACAATGGACACTATCAAAACTGAGATGGACTTGTTTTATGTGAGTGGAAAGAAGTCAAAGATAGGATGGAATCATATTGTTCCAACCTATACAAAAGAAATAAGATCTAACAACAACATAAATTCGACTCAATGACAGCGAAGATGAAACACCGCACTGCTAGGACGAAGTTAAAAAAGCCATAAAGAATTAAAGGAATAACAAATGAGCCCAGGGGAATAGATGAAATAACAGCAGGAAACTAATCAAGAATGCTGGCAGAAAGTGTGATACTTCTTCTACAAAACTCTGTACAAAAATAGGATAAAGATGGCAAGAAGAACGGGTAAAATCAGTCTTTTAATCCCATACCTAAAAAAAAGGAGACGCACTCCAAGCAACAATAACAGGACAATTGCATTAATAAGTCACAGCAGCAAAATTTTGTTGAAAATTATGTGAAAGAATGAAGTTGAAGTTAAGAGAGGAAATTGCAGACGAACAAGCAGGTTTTCGCCCTGAAAAAGTACCAGAAATCAGATTCTAAATCTAAATTGATCATAGAGAAAAACAGAGGACATCAAAAGACCTATACCGGTGTTTCATCGATACGTGAAAGCTTTTGATACTGTGATCACGAATCCTTGGACTAACATGAACGATACGAAGTTCCAAAAACACATCATCAGTAATAAAGGCATGTATGGGACCAGAGAAATGATACCTAAAAGGTACAGGCACTCTCCGTGGAAAGGAACTGGGGGACCCTAACCAACGTACTCACTCCAAGGCATCAAACATGATAAATTACAATTAAGTATCATGCTGTGACCACGGCGGCTCAGACATGAACCTACCGTTAAAAGAAGACGATGACAAAAACAACAGCTGTAAAGAACCACTTATGGTTACAGAATGGTTCGAAAGGCAAACAAGGAGTGCGACAGGGTTGCATTCTGTCTCCGCACCTCTTTAACATATCTTCTGAAAAACAATATGAGAGGTGCTCTAGATAATTTGAAGGAACTGAGATGTTGGAGGATACAAAAAATATCAAATCTAAGGTACGCCGAGCTTATAGTTTTGATTGTTCCAGCAGTATCACTGAAATACAAACAACTAACTAGATAAAGTAGAGAAGGCAGCGAAAAGGCTGGCTTGTTTCTTATGCAAAAAAAACTAAGATCATGAAGAATTCAAAAGAAACCGGCAATGAACAATGATGAACATGTTACAATAATGGAATGATGGTGGAAATGTGAAAGAGTTCAATTATCTTGGAGCTGTTATAACTAATACATATTGATGATTCACCGGATATAAAAAGAAGAATGCCATTGCCAAAAACGCCACAGTTGCTTCAATAACATCTGGAAAGACCCGAAGCATTACCTTACGGACAAAGCTGAGGTTATTGGAAAAGCATTAGTTTTCCCAAATGCATCTATGGTTCTGAGTGTTTGGGGTGCTGAAGTAGATAGACAAGAAAAAAAGATCCAATAGTTGAAATGTGGTGTTACAGACGAGTATGCGTATTAGCTGGACAGAGAAGAAGCAAGAATGAGGAAGTGTGAGAAAAATGAATTGTAAAGACCGGCGTTGGATATCTGAAACAGACGGAAATGAAAGTTTATTGGTCATGTGATGAGAAAAGTAAAAAAAGTAATTGAGAAAGATTGCTGACAAGGGATGGTGATAGGAAACAGAGGAAGAGACAAAACCGAAGACAAGACCTTCTTTTTTTTTGGAGCGACAACATCAAATATATTTGAGGGGCTCGATGTACAAGTGGAAAGAAAGCGTAAGCGCGAGTTTTAGTGGCAAAGGATGGTGGAGAGGTCACGGCTGCTCAAAAATGAGCATACCGTTATGAGATATAATCTATTTATATATTTATCTATTTTATTTTGACGGGTAGGTTCTGTTTGAGCCGCTGTGGTCACAGCATGATACTTAATTTTCGTGTTCATGTTGTGATGCTCTTGGGAATAGTACGGGGTAGGTGTCCCCGTTCCTCCATGGAGCGGCCGGTGGTACCTTTTAGTAATCATTCCCTCTATTCATCGGGCTTGGGACCAGCGATGACTTAGGGATGGCTGGCCCACCCAGTGGCTAATAGGCAATCGAGGTGAAATTCCTTGCACAAGGAACTTCATCGTATCTAGGTTCGATTTACCTAAAGTATGTTAAATCAGCGCAACTTGCTCACATACAGCGCGGGGCAGTGCGTGTGTAATGAATGCACCCACGAACTTGCATGCGGCGATGGTGTGTGCAATTGCACTGATTATATATATATATCTATTATATATATATATATATAGATATATATATATATCATATCTACTATATATATATTATATATGTGTGTAGTGTGTTATGTGTGTGTTGTGTGTGGTATAAAATAGGTGTGTCTGGTGGTATAATATATGTGTGTGTGTATAAATATGGGTGTAGTGTGTATAAATATGTGTGTGTGTATATATAAATATGTGTGTTTGGTTTGTGTGTGTGTGTGTGTGTGTGTGTGTGTGTGTGTGTATGTTTGTGTGTGTGTGTGCGTAAAGTGTGCGTTTTTCCTGAGCAGGACGTTAAACTGTATCCTGGGGTGCAAGATAGATTTACACTTGTAGGGGGAGCTGCTCAAGGTCAGTGCCGGGTAAATAGAGATGGTGACTCGATAAAAACACGGGTGGAAGGCAAATGGCAAAACCACCGCTCTAAATTGTAAGAAAAAATCATGGAAGCCATGATTGCAAGGCCGCGGTGGCCGAATGCGTTTAGACGCGGACTCAAAGACTGTCACGGACGGCAATCTGAATTCGGGGTTTCGAGTCACCGACGCGCGTGTTCCCTTGGGCAGGAAACTTCACCCCATTGCTACCTAGCCACCGGGTGGCCAAAACCAGCCCAAAGTCAGTGCTGGTCCCAAACCGGTATAAATAGGAGGGAATGATTAACCTAAAAGGTACACACGGCCTCTAGTGAAAGGAACTGGGGACCCCACCACGTACTCACTCCAAGAGCATTCAAAACATTGAAAACTACAAATTACGCATCATGCTGTGACCACGGGCGGCTCAGACATGAATCTACGTAAAAAGAAGAAGAGGGGGAGGCTGAGTCCCTGGAGGGCCGTAGGAGCATGTGAGAAGGAATCTCGTGCTTCCTGTTGAGCACAAAAGTATACTAAGGGTTCGGTACCACGGGAGGTTAGAAATTATATGTGGGAGCGGAATTAGCTTTCTGTGTCATGGCCAAAAGCTATTAATCTATCTAACCTGACCGAAGGAAAGGCCTGATGACCGTGTGCATAGACCTGTAATCAAAAATCAACACTCCTATAAACCTCGTCCATTTTGCCCCAGATCTTCATCTGCTCAACGGAGATGCAAGAACAGTCAAATCCAGATGCACCTAGAAACTATGCTCTTTCCGTCTCTGCGAACTCAAGGTCACGTAAGGACATGGGTAAACTTGCAGTAAGTGGAATAAACTACCTCCTGAGACGCCATCGATGGATTACTCACCGAGATGGAGCTTTTCGAAGAAGCGCGGGGGACTTTATGTTTTGTTAAAGAGGATCATCTAGGTTCGCCTTGTGTAGTCTTAGTCTGCGTGTTTAAATTTTTTTTATTGAGCCTTGGGTTCCACTCACCTTTTGTTTTCTCCTGACAAACAGAATGGTTAGAGCGTCGGACTGCAAGACTGTCACGAAGGCAAATGAGTTCGAGGGTTCGAGTCACCGAACCGCCGCTGGTGTTTTCCCTTACGGCAAGAACTTCCCACCTCGATTGCTACCTAGCCACTTGGGGGACCAAGCAGCCCAAGTCAGTGCCGGCGGTAAATAGAGATGGTGAATCGATAAAAAACGGGCGGAAGGCACTGGCAAACCACCGCCTTCTAAATTGCACAAGAAAAATCATGGAAGCACATGAGCGTCAAGCTGCGGTGGTCGAATGGTTAGAGCGTCGACTCAAGATGTCACGACGGCAATCTGAGTTCGAGGGTTCGAGTCACCGACCGCCGCGTTGTTCCCTTGGGTAAGGAAACTCACCTCGATTGCCTGCTAGCCACTGGGTGGGCCAGCCAGCTCAAGTCAGTGCTGGTCCCAAGCCCGGATTAAAATAAGGAGAGAATGTTACTAAAAAAGGTTAACACCGGGCCGGCACTCTCCTGGAAAGGAACTGGGGACCCTACCACGTACTCACTCCAAGAGGCAATCACAACGTGAAAACTGCAATGAGTAATCATGCTGTGACCACGGCGGCTCAGACATGAACCTACCGTAATGATGATGATCGTCCATGTATGGGGCCGCGCGTGGGACTGAATGGTTAGAGCGTCGGACTCAAGGACTGTCACGACGGCAATCTCAAGTTCGAGGTTCGAGTCACGCCGGCGCTGTGTTTCCCTTGGGCAAGAACTTCACCTCGATTGCCTGCTAGCCACTGGGTGGCCAAGCCAGCTCAGTCAGTTGCCGGGTAAATAGAGATTGGTGACTCGATAAAAACACCGGGCGGAACAAGGGCAATGGGAAACACCGCTACTAAATTGCTAATAAAAAAATCTGAAGCCATGAGCGTCAAGGCCGCGGTGGGCCGAATGGTTAGAGCTCGGACTCAAGACTGTCACGACGGCAATCTGAATTCGAGGGTTCGAGTCACCGACCGCCGCGCGTTGTTCCCTTGGCAGGAACTTCACCTTGATTGCACTACTAGCCTGGGTGGCCAAACCAGCCAAGTCCAATTGCTATGGTTCCCAAGCCCGGATAAATAGAGAGAATGATCTACCTAAAAGGTACCACCGGCACTATCCGTGGAAAGGAACGGGACCATACAAGTACTCACTCCAAGAGCATTAACAACAATGTGTAAACTACAATTAGTATCTGCTGTGGACCACGGCGGCTCAGACATGAACCTACCCTTAAAGAAGAAGATAGTCCCTTTACTCCTTCGTTAAGCGAGATTAGAGATACCACCATACAAGCTGTTCCACAAGTTCAGTGAATATAAAGATCATAAAGTTGATTCATCAATTACTAGTAAAAAGGAAGTAATAAAAATGTGATAAAATAAAAATAAAGCCAGTTCGTTAAGTATTATTATTCTCAAGCCATATAGAGTAAAACCACAAAACAAAAACTCACGAAAAGGAGCACTCTTAATAAAAACAGATAAAACAAACCTTTAAAAAAGCTGTAATCCTCAGCTCCGTAAATCCTCCGTTGAGTAAAAATCCAAAATAAAAAAAACCGTTAAAAACGTCGGCTTCTGAAGGAAAAAGGACCGAGCGTAAGTACTGAGCCAAGGTATCCGCACCTCCCTTACAAGGTCGTTGACCCGACCTTTTATGCGAACAAGGTTTGGCGCCAAGTTCGTTATTCGGAGTCTACGCAGCAAGACTCGTTTGGTTTTTTTCCCTTAAAAATTGTCGTCTGTTCTTCGAGACGTTACAGCTTCTATTCATTTATTTTGGAATTGCGTCATTTACTTTCTTATTGGCATCGGAGGTCTTTACTAAAAATACGTATTTCTTAGGGAAATTATAAAAGAACATTAAAATATATACATAATTTTTGAATATAAAAGGATATAAAAATTACGCTGGTAACCAACCTAGCGCTCTGGCGCCAAACGGGACTGTTTTCCGTTTTCTTGTCGCAGCTTACGGAAATTCGTATTTCGGCCACGCTATTCAAGCGTTTTTAAGGGCCAAAGGTTCTGCTCAGTAGACACGGCATCTCCTTCTCAGTAAGGGCATCCAAGGAGTTCTCGTTTGTTCATCAGCGTCCCTGAGGCAGGTCCTCTGCAGCATCGGCTGCCGCCATCTATTTTTCGTTTTTTCACCACGGCCAGGCGCCAAGGATTGCGGGGGGAGGGGGGAGGGATGTATGAAGAGTCTTAGCAGCCGACACAGGGCGAGAGCGGCAAGTAGGAAGCTGAGCGTCAGCTCACTAACCACCCTATGTCTAGCGGTGGTTTCTGCAGAAGGCGGGTTTAATCAGGCAGCTGGTAGTTCACGGCCAAGGAGGTAGAATATGCTGTCTCACGCACGGCACGCCACGCACGCGGGGACGCTGATGCCCGCACATGCAAGCACATGGCACGCACCACGCGCACACACACACACACAACACACACACACACATACACACACACACAAACACACACACAACACCACACACACACACACGCCACGCACGCGCGCGCGAGCTCGTGCGCAGCGTATGCCACATATATATAATATTATATATATAGATATATATAAATATCTTATATATATATATATATATATATGTATGTATATATATATATATAGTATATATATTTATATATATATATATATCTAATATATATATATAATATATAAGTGTGTGTATATATATATTATTATGATTGAAACTCTCTCCCTCGCGCCCTTGTTCTGGCCGTCACGTCAGGACTTCCCCTTCCCATCCCATCCTGCGTCGTCTTAACGTCTCATTGCAGGAATCGAACGCACGCAGACTACGCCAACATTCCGAAGGGGCGGAGGAGAGCGCCATGCGGGCACGCGGACCTCCGGTAAGCGAGCTGTAGTCTGCGCCCAGTCACGCTCGCTGCCACCCATGGGCGTCGCTCCATTCCCAACGCGACGTCTCAGCGCCTGTCGGGAACTCCACCAGAGGCCTCGGCCTCGCCGTCGCCTCGGCCCTCCCAAGCCGATGGGCATTGATTAGCTTCTGTTGTCGCGGGGTCGCATCGGCCTTGCCAGCGAGGAGGCGACGAGGAGGACGCGCCGGTCCGAGAAGCAGGATGTCATGGACTACTCCAGATTTCTCCGGAGCAACGCGTCCGGACAACAGTGATACGAGACCAAGGCGGTGCAGAGGCTAATGCAGGCGCACACTTACACATGTTTTTCCATGGCGCGTAGGTAGACTATATATGGTTATATATTATTGTTTAATACCATTTTGAATGAGTGTAACATTATGCTCCTATTAACAACAAAAAACATGACTAACTAACACTCAACCTTAAACAAAGCAATGAACAAACTGAGTATATTCATCAGGAGTACACATCTCTGAGCTTGGTGTCTTATGTCTGGATGTTAGAACAGGATACACTTCATACCACATGTTTTTTTTTTTTTTTTTTTTTTTTTTTTTTTTTTTTTTTAGAAGACCACTCGTTCCGCACGGCCGCGGCTCTCAGAGAAGGCGCTGGAAGAAGGGGCTCTCAACCTTAATCCCAAGGCGTGGTCATGATCAGGCTGGAGTCCTGGCTAAGGATCTTCCTTACGATCCCTACGCATTTTGAGCATGGCCCGTAAAAACAGGTAGTGACGATGAACTAGCCCTGGCAGTCGCACGCGCGGCTGAGTTCGTCCCCCGAGTAGAAGCACTTGCAGTACCATTCCTTGGGGGAGCGGGTGTTCTTCTTCGGACTTTGCTTCGCCACCGATGTAGTCGTGCGAAGCCGAAGTCGATCCATGCACATTCTGAGGTGCGTCCTTCGTCGTCCATCTCCCGACGACGTTATCGGGCTTCAAGTCGCAGCCAGTGGACGACGCCCTTCTGGTTGCAGTTCTTGGACGGCTTGGGGTCAGCTGGAGGGCGATCGTCAGGAGATCCCCAACGCTCGTCATGGTAAAAGCCGCTTCTCCACGACGTCGATCAGGTCCTTCCCCGCCACAGAATGTCATGACGAGAGCCGGGTTTCCGGGCAGAAGGACAGGACACGAGGTGCTCCCCAGCGCCCGTACGAGGTTCCATCATCGTGCGCTGTTCTCGAAAGCTGGGGAGGGACACTCTCAGAACGCCAACCCGATCTTGAGCGCGCATATTGGCAGTCGTAGAGGACGAGGTCGACGTAGCCAAATGCGCCGTTTCTAGGACTGAAATCTTAGTGAGCTCCAGTGTCGGCACTCGAGCGGGGAAATAAACACAGCTGATTATGCCATCCTCAGGCTGTGCGTCGCCGCTTTGCCAGGGAGCGAGCGCGCGGGGGGATTATGGGTCGGTGTAACGAAGCTATGCGCGTTTTGGCTCCTCGGGTGAGTGTGTTTCGTGTGTATGTGGTGTGTGTGTGTGTGTGTTTGCATTTGTTTGGCGTGTGTGATGTTTGTATTTTTTTGTGCGTGTGTTGTTGTGGAGTGTGTTTGTTTGTTGTGTGTGTGTGTGTGTGTGTGTGTGTGTGTGCGGTGTGTGTAGGTTTGTTAGTGTTTGTGTGTGTGTTTGTTGTATGTGTGTGTGTGTTGTATTTGTTTGTGCGTGTTCTGCTGCTGTGTTGTGTATGGTGCGTTGTGTGTGTGTGTGTGTTTGGTATTTGTTGTGCGGTGTGTGAACTATACTGTTTGTGCGTGTGTGTGTGTGTGTGTGTGTAAGTGTATGGTCTATGTGTGTGTTTGCATTTGTTTGTGCGTAAGTTTGTGTTGTGTGTGTGTTGTATTTGTTTGTGAGTGTGGGTTTGTGTATGTGTGTGTATGTGTATGTTGGCCGATGGTGTGTTTGATTTGTTTGTGCATGTGTTTGTATATGACTGATGTGTATGTGTGTGCGGTGTTGGTTATATGTGTATGGTGTATGTGTGTGTTGTTTGTTTGTTGAGTGTGTGGTATGTGTGTGGGCCTGTGTGTGTTTGTATTGTTGTGCGTGTTGCTTTCTTGTGTTGTGTGTGTGTGTGTGTGTGCGTGTGGGTTGTTTGTATTTGTTTTGTGCGATTGTGTGTGGGTGGGTGTGTTGTTACTTATTGTGTGTGGCTTGTGTTTAGGTGTGTGTTGGTATTTGTTTGTGCGTGTGTTTGTGTATGTGCGTGGTATGTGGTGTTTGTATTTGTGGTGTGCGTGGTGTGTGTGTGTTTGTATGTGTTGTGCGTGTGTGTTTGTATGTGTGTGTGTTTGTATTTTTTTTGGCGGTGTGTCTGTGTATGTATGTTGTGTGTTTGCGTGCGTTTGATTGTTTGTGCGCGGGTCTGTGTATGTGGATGTGTGTGTGTGTGCTATTATTATAGACATATTGATGATTATTAGTATTATTGTATTAATAATTTCCTTAGATCTGCATTAAAATCAAACACCGGAGTCACTACCGCGACCTAGGGTGATTGAAGGTTGAGGCAATGGACATCCACAAAAACATGCAAAATATGCAGAACCACAACTCAAAACTCCATCAAGTCAATCACGAACACAAAAAACACTTCAGATCGATAAGGTTCTTCTGAGAACATTGCGCTGTGCTGTTTAAGACTATTTTTTGGACTTCTTCTAATTTTGGATTTCCCGGTATTTGTTCAAGAAAATTATCCGTACCTTCTTTATAGGCCAAGAGTTCAATAACAACAGGCGAAAGTTTGGCGTTTGTGTAATAAATGCGTGTGTTTTTGTATGTGCTTGTGCGTGTGTGTTTGTGTATATGTGTGTTGTATGTGTTATGCTGTGTGTTTTGCATTTGTTTTGGCGTGTGTTTGTGTGTTGTGTGTGTTTGTATTTTTTGTGTGTGTGTGTGTGTGTCGGTGTGCGGCGTGTGTGTGATGTTCTGTATTTGTTTGTGTGTGGTGTGTTGGATTGTTTGTGGTGTGTGGTGTGTGTGTTTGTATTTGATTGTGGCGTGTGTGTGTTTGGTATGTGTTGTAATTTGTGTGTGCGTGTGTATGTGTTGCGTGGTTTGTATTTGTTTGTGCGTGTGTTTGTGTATGTGTGTGTGTCTGTTTGTTGCGTGTGGTTGTGTCTGTGTGTGTGTGTATGTGTTGTGTATGTGTGTATTGTGTATGTGGAATGTGTGTGTGTGTAGTGGTATGTGGATGTGGTGTGTGTGTTCGTGGATGTGTGTATGTGGATGTGTGTGTGTGTTTGTGTGTGTGTGTGTTGTGTTGTGTGTGTCCATGTGTGTAAGTGGTTGATTATACTTATGTGTGTGTTTGCGCACATGTGTGGATATAGGAAAGGGCGAAAAGCTATGTCATGAATTAAAAACAAGATGAAGTATCGGGACTATTGACAACCCCAAAATCCCGTCAGTCATTCACGCGTTCAGCGGAGGTGCAAACGAGGCAAAGGAGTTGTGGAAAAACTGGTCTGACTGTCGATGGCTAATTTGATAAACTCTGTGGAATGCTTGCTCAATTGCACGAATGAAAGTCACTTCGTTATTAAAAGAACTGAATTAGACGTTATATAAAAAAAAAGTTATAGCGTGGTGCGCAAATGTGCGAAATGATGTTGAGGGTTCGGAAATGGAACCCGGCGAAACCCACTAGCAAAAGAAGGGAAAATGAGAACAAGAATAAATAATTCGGTGTGATTAATAAATGATGTGCAAAAATGGATAATCATGCAAACTTAGATAAAGAAAAGGAATGAATGAACGAGGAAAAAACAAACGAGAAAAAAAGAGGGGAAGAAAAAAAATGGAACCCAAGTGTATGCGACCCCCCCCCCCCCCCACCAGTGAAGTGGCGATACTCCTGGCTTGACGAGAAAACCGCACACCTGTGAGAAACCCTGCGCTTGGACATCGTGCCTCGTTGAAAAAAAAAAATTCGGTAAGGAAACGCTAGTGTAGAGAGAACTACTCCCGCATGACACAAGGTTAATCAAATGAAAACAGAACAATAGTGTCAGACAACAATCATACGTCTCTCTCTCTCTATTGGGACCTTGAAGCGCTGTTCGACATCGCACCTTCGGGCCCGTAGCTCCGGCAGGAAGGCGCGGAAGTTATTGCCAGAGCCTGGGCGAACGCAGAGAAACGGCGACAGATTCGGCAGCCTCTCTACCCCCGCAAGGAGTCAAGCGCCCCCCGCATAAGTGGACGGGAGGACATTGACCAGAAAAAACCGGAAACGGTAAGCCACGAGAAACCCCCCTCGTCAAATGGTGGTCACGTGAGACATTGTGAATGATGGCTATAGTGTATTTATAATGTGTTTGGTGTTTGTGTATAAATGTTGGGTGGCTCCTCGGGGTGTTTAGTGTGTGTCACTATCGTAGTGTATACATTTTTGTTAATTTGTGCTTTCTAAGTGACGTATTTTATATGGTACATATGATTAATAAATAGAATTATCGTTAACGTTTTTTCACCATATTATTATCTGATTAACAGAGAAAGGGAATAAAAGATCTAGAGAGGCGGAATAATACAAAAAAATAATTAATTACTTACCTATCATATATATATATATTATATCATTATATATATATATATAGATACATATTATATATATAATATGCATTTTTTTCAAACAGCCATTTATTCCACGCAGGATTATAGCCTCTCTCAATTCACTAGAGAGGTTTATTGCAGTAGCCACCCTTGCCTCATTGGATGCCCTTCCAGTAACCGCGATTCGGCGCGCTAACAAATGTATCACGTGGTGACTTCCCATCTATGACACTGCTTTGACGTCGAGATTGAGAAAATGGAAATTATGTGGGTGTGTGTGTGTGTGTGTGTGTGTGTGTGTGTGTGTGCGACGGTGTGTGTGTGTGGTGTTTGTGTGTTATGTGTGTGTGTGTGCATGTGTGTGTGTGGTGGTGTGTGTGTGTTCGGATGTGTGGTCGAGAAATGTCGATTATGGCATTATCTTCTCGACCCATTCCTGTATAGGTAGAGTAATAGCTGGCGAAAGAATGTGAGAGGAGCAATGGTTGTTGGCCCATACAGTAGTTCTCTCTCTCCAAGCAGCTGGTGGATCCAAAGGAACGACATTACTGAACAGGGGTTGGCGCCAGCGGCGTCGCAGGAATTGCCAGAACGAGGTCGCCCCCACGGTGGCACAACGGAACTAACTACCTAGGGACTCCGTCTTCGGATTTTTCCTCAGGTTGACCCCCCGAAGCCTTCTCATCTTATAGATGCCACAAGGCAGTGGATTGTTTGTATAGGGTGAACTACCATAGCCTGTGGAATGCATTGACTGAACTACAAGACAGCCAGTTCGGATAATCGTATATACGATAGTGGTGCCTCGTACTCTGCGCCATGTGCGATGCGCGCGTGTGGTGTATGAATGCACACACCACATGCATTTATATATATATGTGTGTGTGTGTGGTGTGTGTGGTTGTGTAACGCTATATTATATATATATATAATATATATATACCAAAACCTTATATCTATATATATATAATATATATATACGCATATATATATAACTATACTATATATATATATATATATATTATATATAGATATATATATAGATATATTTATTATATAGATATATGTCTTATATATATAGATATATATGATATATATCTACTATATAGATATATAATATATTATATGGTATTAGTATGTATTATATATATGCACATTTGTGGACATTATGATACCGTGTTTGAGGAACAATCTTGATGTTCATGTGACATCACGTACGTTTGGACCAGGTTTTCTACTGGGGTTTGTTGACCCTTGATCCTTCCCCAGGAGAGCAGTTAGACACACACACACACACACACCACATATTCATATATCTTATTATAATATATATATTATATATATATATATATATATATATATATTGTGTGGTGTGTATGGGTGTGTGTGTGTTGTGTTTGTGTGTTGGTGTGTGTGTGTGGTGTGTGTGGTGTGTGTGTGTGTAGTATGTATATATATATATATATATTATATATATATAGACTATATATATTATATATATAATATATATATATACTATATATATAATATATATGCCGTGGTGGCGAGCGGTTCGAGCATCGGACTCAAGAATGTCAACGGCGGCAATATGAGTTCGAGAGTTCGAGTCACCGGCCGGCACGTGGTTCCCTTGGGCAAGGAACTTCACCCGATTGCCCTACTAGAAAAACGACATATCGCCTTGGAGAAGTCAAACGCAGCTCTCGTAGGGGAAGTCACCGCCGTGGACAAAACCGCGAGTTGATAGGAAGGGCATCCAAGCACGGCACGGGTGGCCACTGCCATATATAACTCGCAGTAGTGAATTGAGAGAGGCCTATGTCCTCGCAGTGGAAGGAATGGCTGAAAAAAAAAAAAAAAAAAAAAAAAAAAAAAAAAAATAAAAAAATATATATATATATATATAGTTATATATATATATATATATATAGATATAATATATATATATTACAAAACATATATATCGTCTTGGACAGGACGTTAAACTGCACCTGGGGTTCAATGATATGTAAACTTGATCTCCAGCGCCAGGGGTTATGGGTGGAAGCTGCTGGCAGCATGGCAGTGGTTATGCATCAGTCGACTGGTAGTTTCACGGCAGATTAGAGTATGTCTGCGGAAGTTTAGTCATACTGAATAAAGGGCAGATATAGCATTCCTAGTAAAATGGAACTGCGGGCAAAGAAAAATCTTGGGCCTTACTTGTTATCTTATGGATCTGACTTCATCCCAGATATTGGATGCCTCGGCTGAGTTAGCCCCTGAGCATTCCATTTCATGGTGAGGATGATTGTGTGTGTGTGTGTGTGCATGTGTGTGCTCATATATATGCTATTATATATACATACATATATAGATATATATATATATATATATAAATATATTTACTATCATACTATATATATCATATATATGTATGGTGTAGATATGTATATATATATATATATTATTATTTATATTAGATAATATCTATTATATATATATATGTATGTATGTATGTATGTGTATATCATGTATATATTGATAACGTACCTTATATATATATATATATATATATATATATATATAATATATATATTTATATATATATATAATATATATATAATATTCTCTATATAATATGGAAGAAAAACCCACAATACAAAAACTAAAATTCCTGAAAGGAGACTACAGTTTCGAATCCACTGGATCATCTCAGGTCTGAAGACATGAAGATGGAATCCAGGTGGATTTCGAAACTGTAGTCTCCATTTTCAATAAATTTAGTTTTTGTATTGTGGTTTTTTTTCTTTCATTGTTTCAAAACACGAAAGAGGTTTTGCTATTCATATAGATATATATAGATATATATAATATATATATATATATTATATTATATATATATATAGATATATTTGTATATAGTATTATATATATATATATATATAATATATATATATATAATATAGAGATATATATATAATATATATTAATAATATAATAATGACTGACGCGAGGGGTCAGTGCTTAGATCACTGGAATCCGACCCTTTTGGTCCCGAGGTTCAAATCCACTGCGTAAGAATGCCTGCGCCTCCGAATCGGTCGAGGCCGATCTCACGGCGAGGAAAAACGAACATACTCGCAAATCTCATAGCATCGCCTTGAGGAGTCAAGCGCAGGCGTCGTTAGGGCAGTCGCCGCCGGGCCACGAGTTGTTAGCGTCCGTCTTAACCGCGTGATAGGAAGGGCAACAGGCAAGGGTGGCACTGCCAAATAACCTCTCAATAGTGAATGAGAGAGGCCTATGTCTTGCAGTGGAATGAATGGGTTGAAAAAGATACACACACACACACACACACACAAACACACACCACACACACACACACACACACAAAGACACACACAACACCACACATATATATACATATATATCTAATTATATATATATATCATATATATTATACTATATATATAGATATTAGATGTGTGTGTGTGCTGTGTGTGTGGTGTGTGTGTGTCGTGTGTGTGTGGTGTGTGTGGTGTGTTGTTGTGTGTGTGTTTTTGTGTGTGTCGGTGGTGTGTGTGTGTGTGAGTGTGTGTGAGTGTGTGTGGTGGTGTGTGGTGCTGTGTGGTGTGTGTGTGTGTGTGTTGTGTGTGTGTGTGTGTGTGTTCTTGTTCTTTTCATTGTCCATCTGATTTCTGTCAACAGCCACCAGGGTTTCGTAATCACTACACAACACTATCATCCGTCTATCAGCTGCTTCGCTGTGATGATCACGATAAACACCGGCGCATTTTTATCTTGCTGTTTACACATAAAAGTGGTGTTCAATTAGGTGAAGAGTTAGTGTCATGTAAACCCGGTTTTTCTGGCGGGAAAGGAAGGGCGTGACCCATGGGCTGGGAGGTGTTTTGTTTGTTGTGTCGTTGTTATTGTGGTACAGGAAAAGTTACTTGTTTGAATGGACACTTGGTTCGAGAACAGACATACTGGTAGTATAGCATTTATATGAAAAGATAATCGTATTTTTATATATTGCTACTGTTTATTATAAGCCAGGAAGTGTAAACAGGAAGGATGCTTGCTTAATTCTTGCAGATCAGTCTAGAGACTATTATTGATTCTTCCGTATATCAAGACAAAACTCCTTGTTATCGATAATTTCTTTCGTTTGAAAAGTGAGATGCAATTGTTAAATATCAAAACCTTTAAGCATAATATCTAC
The DNA here is from genome assembly GCF_015228065.2 of Penaeus monodon. Lineage (NCBI taxonomy): Eukaryota > Metazoa > Arthropoda > Malacostraca > Decapoda > Penaeidae > Penaeus > Penaeus monodon. The sequence continues at coordinate 25,697 of NW_023662938.1, forward strand.
TCATGTTATCATTACGCAGGTAAACATAAGATAAAAGTAGCACCAAAGGACACCATTTAAATGTGCGGATTTTTCCCCACCATTCACAAACGTCCAGTGCTATTAATTCAAATATACTTCAGTATTACTACAGCGAGCCAACTTACTGCATTATTACCTGAGTAGCACAAGAAAGGCGGCAGAGTGGACCACACCTTAACGCGAGAGAGAGATAATATAACCTGGTTTACTTACTCTTACCTACAACACCTTAACTACATTCAAACTAATCTTACATAAAATCAGAGAAAGCATATCGATCTTTACTTTTAAAAAAATGAACCAGCTGTGGTGTCCATTATTAATCTTATTCTCCAGTGCTATCAAAAGAGCAGCACAAAGGACAGGGCACTGAGGTCAAGGTCACAAGTGAGTTCACGCCGTACTCAGAAGCTCCCGTGGAAGGCATTTCACCCGGGGTACCAAGGGTAATTATAGCACTATAATCTCCTTCTGTGGATAAAACTACCACTCAGAGATCTTTGTTCGACTTAAGCCGAGTAACTGATGAATTAAAGCGGTGGTAATGTTCACGTTATTACTATTCACCTATCTCTTATTACGATTATATTGATTATTATCATCTTATCATTATAATAATTTTGTGTATTCGGTTAGTAGTAGTAGTAATATCATTAATCATTATTGTGATTATTACTATCATCAATACTATTATCAAAATTATCATTAAGTATAATTACTGTACTTATAATTCTTATCATTATAATCACTATTATTGCTATTATTATTACTATTATTATTATTATTATTATTATTATTATTATTATTATTATTATTATTATTATTATTATTATTATTATTATTACTGTTATTATTATCATCATCATAATTCATTATTATTAAGTCATTATATTATTATTATTATTTTATTATTATTATTTTATTATTATTGTTGTGTTGTTTTGTGTTTTGTGTTGTTGTTATTATTGTTGTTGTTGTTGTTGGTGATATTATTATTATTATATTATTATTAATTATGATTATCATTATAATTTAATTTTTTAACATTACTATTAACATGCTTATCATAATTATTATCATTATCATTATTAGTAATAGTAATAGTATTAGTGTTAATAGCATTAGTATTAGTATTATCGTTGTTATAATTTTTATTATTACTATTAATATTATTATTGTTATAAGAATAATTATATCAATAATAATATCATATTATTATTATTATTAGTATTGATTTATTAAGATTCTTTCATCATCATAATCATCATAATCCATCATACATCATCATCATCATCACATCATCAATCATATCAATCATCCATCATCATCATCAGTATTATTATTTGTTATTATTTACTATCATTTCATTATCATCATTACATTGGTTATTGTTATTAGCGTTCATTAATATCATTAATTTCTAGATTTTTACTATTACCAGTATTAATTATATTATTATTATTATTATTATGATTCCTATTATTATTATTATTATTATATTATTATATTGTTATATTATTATATTATTATTATTATTATTATGTATTATTATTTATATATTATTATTATTATTATTATTATTATTAGTATTTATTATTTATATGATTATTATTAATATTATTATTATTATTATTATCATTTTGATGATGTAGGAGCATATGATCATTATAATTTATTACTATTAATATAAATAATAATGATAATAAAAATATAATAATAAAATAATAATAATAATAATAATAATAATAATAATAAAATAATAATAATAATAATAATCATGTTATTATTATTATTATTATTAGTATGATTATTATTATTATTGTATTATTATTATGATTGATTATTATTTATTATATCGTTATTATCATTAGTTTATTTGTTGCTGTGTTGCTTGTTATTATTATTATTGTTATTATTATATTATCATCATTATTTTTTTCCTTAGTATTATTACATAATCATATCATCATTATCATTTATTACTATTATTTTTATTATCATTATTAATTATCATTATTATTATTATTATTATTATTATATTATTATGATTATTAGTATTATTATTACTATTATTAGTATTATCATCATCATCATCATTATCATTATTATTATATCTATATTTACTATTATTATTATTATTATCATTATTATGATTTATATGATTATTATTATTATATTTAATTTAATATTATTATTATTATATTATTATCTTATTATTATTATTATATATTATTATTATATTTTATTTACTATTATTATGAATCATTAGTATTATTACATTATTATTATGATTCTTATTATTATTATTATTATTTTCATTATTATTATTGTCATCATCAATATCATTATTATATTACTATTATTATTGTTGTGTAATTTTATTATTATTTTCAATTATTATCATTATAATTATTATTATTATTATTATTATTATTATTATTATTATTATATTATTATCCCCAATTATAATGTGATATAATAGCAAAAAGAAAATAATAATAGAATATTAACGATAATAATGATAATAATTAGTAATGTAATAACAATAATGGTAATGGTAATAATAACAATAATAATGATGATAGTAATAATAATAATAATAATAATAATAATAATAATAATAATAATAATAATAATAATCATCATCATGATGTTGTTGTTCTTATTATTATTATTACTATTTTTTATTATTATTACCATCGTCATCATCATCATTATCCTTATAATTAATATCGTTATGTCATTATTATAATTGTTATCTTTATTACTATCATTACTATTACCATTTCAATTCATTATTGTTGTCATTATTATCATTCATTATTATCCTTATTTTTTATTATTATCATTATTATTATTATTATTATTATTATTATTATTATTATTATTATTATTATTACTATTATTATTATTATTATTATCATTATTATCATCATCATCATTATCATCATCATCATTATGATTATTGATATCTGTTATGATCATTAAATATTAGTATTAGTATTAGTAGTTAGAGTCAGTAGTAGTAGTATTACATATGATTTATTATTATTATTATTATTATATTATTATTATATTATTTTATACTATTGAGTATTATTATTATTATTATTATTATTATTATTATCATATTATCATTATTATATTATTATCATTATTATCATGATTATTATTATTATTAGTATTCATTATTATTATTATTACTATTATTGTTATTATTATTATCATTATTAGTTATTATAGTAGAGTACTGTAAGTATATTATCATTATCATTATTTTTTGTATATTGTATATATTGGTATTATCAAAAAAATAATGTGATTCTAATAGGAATAATGAAAAAATACATGATAACGATATTAAACAAAAAAATTAATAATGTAACAATCATTATCAAATTATTCATTATTATTATCATTTCCATTGATATTATCATTATTATTATTATATTATTACTTTTATTATTGTATATGTTATCATTATATCATATTATTATCATTATTAGCATTATATTAGTATTATTATTATTATTATTATATTATTATTATATTATTATTTTATTATTATATTATGATTATCAGCATCATTCTAACACCATTATTATTAGTAGTAGTATTGTTAATTTTATTATTATCATATATTATATCAGATCATTATTATTATTGATGTTGTTGTTATTATTTATGGTCATAACTTGGTGTTTTACTAGTATACTCTTACTGTTACTGACAGTATTATCCAAGATATCATATTATTATCATATTACCTTTCATAACATTTTGATTAATATTTCATTAATATTGTTATCCCTTTATGAATTGTTATGCTTAGTAGGTCCTTATCACTATCATTTTTTTTTACCTATTCTTATATCTATTATTAGTAGTGTTATGCTTATCAATGCCATGATTGTTGTAGTACTGTGACCATTATCATTATCATCATCATCATTATTAGTAATATATCATTCATCGTAATCATTATTACGATTATCATTATCATTCATATTATTATTATTATCATAGTCACCATTATCATCACTATTATTATTATTACCATTATTAGTAATAGTCTTATCATTATAATCATTATCATCTTATGGTTTTATTGTTATTATCTTTAATATTATATTATTATCACTTTATCATTATTATCCATTGTTCATTTCATTGTTATAACACTGTTATATCATCTTATTGTGTTTTATTATCATCGTACCTCATAGTTATTATCACATCACCATAAATCTTACACCACATTAGAATACGTGAGTCATATTTATGTACCTAGGGCTCCACTACAACAGAAAACAGCCAGCAAGAAGCGAAAATGAAGCCGATAATTACATCGGGCTCGGGTGGGATCGAGCCATAGCAAAAGCGCTGAAAATGGAAAGACCCAAAAACCGGGAAGACCCAAAACCCCAGGCTTATGAGAGGAGGAAAGTCTGTTTTTGAGCGCAGGAGTCAGCTAGGAACATTTTTGGAGATGGGCCGGTCGCAAAGATGGATGGATGATGATAAAAGGGTCAAAGAAAACAGGATGGAAGGCAACCCCGATGGAAGAAAGGACCGTAGTCAGCCTCGGAACTGCAGGAGGAATAACTGGAGGAGGACCGGGGGGGAAGTTTCGAGGCCACGCGGAGAGTAGTAGAGTTGGGTATTATTTATTTCATATCATTGTTGTTATTATTTTACAAGTGTTATTATTATTTATAATTATCATTATTGTTGTTTTTCAGTATTCTTATTATCAATTATTGTATTTTTATGATACTATTATTATTATTATTATTTTATTATTATGTTATTATATTATTATTATTTATTATTATTATTATTATCATTTTATTATTATTATATCATCATCATCATCATCATCATCATCATTATCATTATTTTATGATAATATTTGTTAGGTGTTATTCATTATAATCATCATTATCATACTATCCTGACTGACATCATCATTATTCTTCTTTATTGCCATTTCCTCATATCATCATCATCATCACTGTATATGATGATTATGATTATCCTTATTATTATAGATATCATTATCACTATCATCAGATGATTTTTTTTATCATTACTGTTATTATTATTTTATTATCCATCATTATAATTATCATTATCAGTATAAATATTATTATTCTCCTTATATTATTTTCTCTTATTAATCTTTATCAGTATCCTTAGTATTATTATATTATTTATACTATATTATATTATCATATATTATTATTATTAATATTCATTATTATTATTATTCTTATTATTATTATTATTATTATCTAATTATTGTTATTAGTAATTTTTTAAATTAAATTATATTATCATTATTTTTATTATCTTATTATTATTATTATTATTATTATTATTATATTATTATCAGTATCATTATAATAATTATTATTGCCATTATTGTCAATATTATTATCATTATTGTTACTCTAATGGTGATTATAACAGTAATAGTGATTATAATAATAATAACAACAACAACAACAACAACAACAACAACAACAATAATAATAATAATAATAATAATAATAATAATAATAATAATAATGATAATGATAATGATAATAATGATAAGGAGAATAGTAATAAGGAGAATTATGATAATGAAATAATGATAATCATAATGATAATGATAATAGAAATGATAATTATTATAATGATTAAAAAGAAAAAAAAATAATAATACTATTAATGATAATACTCTTGATGATGATGATGATGAAAATGAAGATGATAACAATAATATTGATGATAACGATAGTGATAATAATGATAACGAAAATAATAGTAATAATGATATCGAAAATATGACGCTTGCAATAACAATGTCAACGACAGCTATTCAGGGGAATGATGAGATGTGCAAACCACCTTTTGAACTCATTCTAGCAACAAGCGAAGGAAGAGTTATTTCGGTTCAATAAACTTCTGCGGTTCGACGAGATAAACTCGGTTGAAGAAAAATCAAGTGCATTTTTATGTTTGTAATCTCATCGGAAAGATATATCGTCGACTTTCCATTGTTCATGAAGTCAAACAGTTTAATTCTCTTTGATTAAACAGTATCATTTGATTCCGTTATTTTCACCAACGATTTTTTTTTTATTAGATTTTTAAATGACGATTTTTTTCCCTTGTGTCTTTTATATTGTTCAATGAATGGATAAGACTTATTGTACGATAATACTATTGGAATAGATATTCGTGTTAAGGTGGATGAACGATAAGTGAAGATAGGCCTGTAGTCCCCCCAAAAATTCTTTCTATTTCCTTATAGGTATAAAAGGGATAATGCTGAGTCACCCTGTACTGCATTCTTTGGTTTTATGAGTTCAGTTGAAATCATTATAATGATTTATCAATTCCTTACTGAAGTGATCATTGTTCCTATGTTATTATCATTATGTTATTATTATATATCATGATTATTTATATTACTATTACTAATACTACTACTACTATTGTTATTATCATCATCACTAATATAAATCATTGTTTTATGATCATTATCGTTATCATTATAATAATAATAACAATAATAATAATAAGACGAAGACGAAGAAGAGAAGAAGTAGAATGAAATAATAATAATAATAAATACTAATAATAATAATAATAAGGGGAATAATAATAATAATAATAAATAATAACAGTAATAAAAATTAATATAATGATAATATAATAATAGTAATAAGATAATAATAGTAATAATTATTATTATTATTATTATTATTATCTTATTATTATTATTATTATATT